>NW_027052748.1:189761-232261 GCF_011386835.1 Chrysemys picta bellii | reverse complement strand
GGAGAAAACCATGAAGGACTATTATTAGAGAGCCCGTGTGGCCCGTCTCGCCGAGCAGCAAGCCAGGCTGCTCCAGCTGCTGCGGAGGAGGGCACAAGGACCTCATTGGGGGCCAGGCACCTTGGGCAGGAGGCCGGTGCCAAGGTCAAAGAACTGTTGGGCCTGTGGGGAACCAGGACACTTGAAGAGGGTGTGCCCTCACAGGGCCCAGGCGAGCCTTGAAGGAAGGGCTGTGCCAGAGACAGACCATGGACCGACTCGAGTGCCCCCTGTGAAGCCAACAGGGGGGCTCCAATTGTGTTGGGCCTGTGGGGAGCCAGGGCACAAGAAGGGGGAGCTCGCAGGGCCCAGGCTAGCCCTGAGGTGGGCAGGGGTGAGCACTGGCTGTGCCTCCTCTGCCACAAGGGGCGCCGGGGAAAGCGGCCTAGCCCCCAGAGACGGAGGGGGAGGCCAGAGGATCAGGCTGGGTCTGAGACTGCCCCGAAGGAGGGGGTGGTGACGACCAGGGCCCCACAGAGGGGATTGTCAGGGGCAGGGAGGCCCCAGACAAACCTGTGATCCCATGGGGGAGCTGAAAAGGCAACCATGGTTACCCAAACTATGGAGGAAGGGAGCAGGCTGCTCCTTGCACTGGACAGCCTGCGAGCAGAGAGGGATTTCCTGCGGGCTCAGCTGAGAGGAATGCTGGGGCGTTAGGGATAGACACCCTACCCCCCCGGTGGAGGGGATCTTGAGGTGGGGGGTGTGTAGCAGGGTGGCTACCCCACTCCTGCCTAAGGGGTTTAAAACAGCCCTGGCAGAGGGCTGGGGCAAAGGGAAAAGCTACTGGGCTGATTGGGGAAGTAGCCCCAGCTGGGCCATGCCCCAATCAGGCCCCAGCTGGCCTGTATAAGAAGGCTGGGAGCCAGGAGCTCGAGTCTCTCTCTGAGTGCAGAGAGAGAAGGGCCTGGCTGCAGGGAGCTAGACAGGGTACCTGAGTGGAGCAGGGCTGGGGAAAGGCTGAGGAGCTGGGGAGCTCCAGCCTGGATAGCCCCAGGCTGTGGCCTGGTAATAGGCCAAGGGGTACTGGGGGTTGCAGAGGGCAGCCCAAGCCAAGGCAGCAGGTCCGAACCCAACCTTGCCGATGATGAGTGGCTTATACTGCAGTCTGCCCCAGAGAGTGGGGGCTAGCTGGTGACTGGCAGTGGCCTTATCCTGAGGTGAGGTGGGGTTAGTGGGTAGGGGTTCACCTGGGAGGGGAGACCTAGCGTGTGTGGGTACTGCCAGGGGGCAGAACCCAGAGCAAGGGGCACCGGGGTCCTGGGAAGGACACGGGAGCCTGCGTGCAGAGGACAGGCGGATCACTGGCCTGCAGAGGGTGCTCCAGAGGCTGGAGAGCTAATTCCCTGGACGACCAGCAGGAGGCGCCGCAGGGGTGAGTCCGGATACTCTTACACCTACAAAAGGTACTCGGGCTGCAGAGGGGCACCCGAGAGATAGGCAGAGGCAGCTGGTCCAACCCCCCTTGCCGATGATGCGTGGTTTCTATACTGCAGTCCGCCCCAGTGAGCGGGGGCTAGACAGTGACTGGCAGTAGCCACTGAGGCAAGGTGTGGTTAGAGGGTTGGGGGTTCCCCTGGACACCCAGATAGTGGGTTACTGCCGGGGGCAGGACCCTGACGTAGAGGGGCACCGGGGTCTGGGAGCTACACCGGGACCAGCGGCAGGCGAGACACCAGCCTGTAGAGGGCACTTAGAGGCCGGAAGAGATCATCCCTCACCGTTGCCCTGTGACACAGACTCTCTCTTTGCTCGGTCTGACTGCAGGCCTGAACCATTAACACTGAGCTAATTTTCCCCTGAACCAAGGTATCCCAGAAGTATCATAACGAGGGGCGTTGTCTAGGGTGACCAGATGACAGGAAGAAAATATCGGGACACAAGCGGCGGGGGTGGCACTGGCGGAGCAAAAAAACCCAAAAAACTGAGTGCTGCCGGTGTAAGGACACAAACAGCTCCCTCTCCCAATTCCCTACTGTGGCCCAGTGCTGCCGGCAGTCGGGGGTGGGTGCTGAGAACAGCCGAGTGCTACGGCAGTCAGAGGAGATTATGCAGCCTTCCTTAGGTATGCATACCTTCAGCCTCTGGTCTTTAGGAGCTGCGGGGGGGGGGGGGGAACCAACGGAGAACAGCTGAGTGCTGCCGGCGGAGAAAAAAAAAAAAAAGCGGAGTGCAGCGTCCCGACCGAAGATCAATCGGGACGCGAGACAAATACCTAAATATTGGGACGGTCCCGATTTTATCGGGACGTCTGGTCACCCTAGCGTTGTCTCCCGCCCAGACGGACGGGGAGAGAGCTGCAAACCCCTTACAGCCTCTCTTTCTAGTCTTTCATACTTTTTCTCTAAATATGTCAAAACATAAGCACGCAACCTTCCCCCGGCCAAACACAGAAAAATGGGGATGGCGCCGGCAATGGGGATGGGGTGTGGTAACCTGTCAAAAACTATATGGTGATCAAAGCTATCGAGCGGTTACCTACTCACATGGGGTTGTCAGGGAGGGGTAGTACCTCTGATGGGGGAGCAGTCGTACTCCTAGGAGTAGCTCATCCACTTTGGTCCCCACTTGACAATACCCAGCTCTCACCTGTGGCTCCAAGTAGCTGTCAGCATGTGACAGCGGCCACACCCCGGAGACCGTCTCGACCGGTGGGCTAAACCAGGTGAGGGTAGCCGATGAGTATGAGACTCTGTGAGTTAGGGCCTGTCTACCCATTGCATGCGAAGGCTGGATCTGGCTGACTGAGGCAACCTGGTTCAATGGTCAGGAAGACTATGACAGCAAGCGTTGTGGAACGCTTAAGAGCACGACAAGACACGTAGGCGTCCTGGTCATCCACTGCACCCTGCCCTATCTCCAGCCGTCTCGACTTCTGTCTTGCCACTGGATACAGATAGGAACTGGGAAGAGAGAGTGAGGCTGACGTCACACAACTCTCCCTCACTTTAATCCAATTCATGCGCAAGTCTCGACATAATATCATATCATATTACATCATATCAAATCCTGTGGCGATGGGCGAGCGACGAAGCAGCAGGTGTGGATACACTGGGAGCTGTAGCTGCGGACCTGCACATAGGGGGCTCAGGCATAATGGTCGTTCCTCACTGACCGAAGCAGCAGTGGAGCTTGGCAACTTCTTGAGCGACTGAGCAGCCCTATTCAGGATTGCACTGCTCACCTCCGTAGAATGAGGAGAGGGCTAGAAAAGGTGCCTTAAACATTGCCTGCTTCACCTTACCCTGGCCAGCATACCGCGGCTGGCGGGGATCCCACAAAAGCGGCCGTATAAAAACAAAACTTAGAGTGATGCCGATCATGGAATGTGCACACGTTACTGGACAACATCACGGCAGATAGACCGGAGAGAAGAACAGCACTTGTCGCTAGAGAGCTCGCACGCTACAACATTGACATTGCAGCCCTTAGCGAAACTCGCCTTGCTAATGAAGGACAGCTGTCCGAGTCAGGCTGTGGCTATACATTCATTCACACAGGTAGTAATACCTCTGAGGCGAGGCGTATTGCTGAGGCTGAAAAAAAGCGTGAGCTGCGCAAGTCCAGAGCTGCTTGTACATCATCGACAGTGCCATTACATGTCTGCCCGACATGTGACAGGACGTTCCACGCCCGAATCGGACTGATCAGTCATCTTCGGATGTACAGAACCCGGTCATCGAAAGAATGAGTGGTTGAGGTCTTCATCGATAACGATGGACGAACATCACTCACATGCAATCTCCCACCCTGTACATAGCAATCCTCTGTTTCATTTTGATGTACTTTAAGGCATTTATTCATTTTATTGATTAAATAATTGTAATTACAGTAATACATCCAGGTATAAAAGATCTACACATCTTGTCCTGAACACAGACCGCTCCAATGGATCCCACAACCCATACAGCGAGAAAGCCGTAGCAAGCGTTAACATCTCCAAAATCCTATCCGGGCAGGAAAATGCACCTGCTGTTTGCAACACTTCTGTAGTATAGACACAGGGTGAGGGCTAGACAAAGTGACCACGGTTAGTCCTGCTCCATCTCTACTGTCTGGGTTTCCATCTACAGCTGTTCACACTGGAAATGCAGGACAGGGGTAAGGTTAGCCTATCACCAAAAGAACCTTAATGTAAAGCAGTGCTCCTGCCAGTGCCTGGTGGGGATCATGCAGACAGACTACACCCCAGGCTGGGCATTGTCCCAGGGTAAAGCAGGGCTGTAGTGGAAGGTGGAGGAGCCCCTGGATGAACAGGGTGAGGCATGGGACAATTCAGCTAAGAGTTGCAGGGCTGGGCACCAGAAGAATCGCTGGGTGGAACTTTGGGGTATGGCAGGGAGGGGTGGAACGAGCCCCGCTCTAGGTCAGTCCCAGTGCCAATGGCCCACTGCCTTTGAAGAGGCCACCGATGAAGGCCATTTGTCCTACTCCCCTGGGTCCCACAACCCAGCTCTACCAGAGAGAAACTTTGCCTTGGAATCTTAAAGCAAGTGACTTTGTTTCTAGGGCTGAAGGGGGTGGTGGCATGGGAGCCGGTCAGCTCAGAGAAAAAAACTGACCCTTGTGCTCTTTGGGGGATCGTACCTGAAATGGGGGTCAGCGGAGGTGGAAGGGCTGCGTGTAAAGGACCAGGAAGGAAACAGGGTCCTGGGAGAGAGGCAGTGCTGGGACACCCCGTTGCTCATGAGACTCCACCTTTCGAGTAGTGCGGCCCCAGGTCTGTAACCCTTATGCTGGGGAGTGCTGCCAAGCAAAGTCTCCTGCTGCAGGCCCACAGCCCTGCCCAACATAAGGGCTGCAGAACAGGGCCCTCAGAAGGGGAGTTACTACTGTGTCCTGAGGAGCATAAGGGATGGGACCTGTCGGAACCACAGGCTTCCCCCAAGGCTTTGGGGGCTAAAGGAGTCGGCTTCTGAAGTGGATACTGTGCCCTGTCACCAGTGATTAGTAGGAACCGGGCTAGCACTCTGGCTCTACGGTGCTAACAGCTAATTGGGGGCCTGAAAGGGGTGAGCCGTGGGGTGCTAGACCTTAGTCAGCCCTGCCCCTGCAGCACATATGGTAGCAGATGGGACAGAGTGAGTCCCAGCTCCAGGAGGGTACCACAGCCAGTGCTGCGAAGGGGGCTCCATGCACCCTGCTGGTGCTAGGCTGGGGTCAGCAGCACACAAGTCCCCTCCATATTTCGGTACCGGCCGGCAGATCCCAGCTCTGCTGAACGATGAAGTGTGGAGAGGGGCCTGCAGCCGCTTGCAGAAGGAATGAGACCCCAGGCACCCAGGAGGTGCAGAGGTCAGCAGCAGGATGCAGGTGGCAGGATCCCTCTCGCACATCCAGGATCTGGGGCTGCTGAACGGGCTGCGGGACAGACTGGAATGATCCCGTTGAGTCTCTCAGCTTGGGGTCCTCCCCGTGGCTGGCAAGGCCATGTCCCGAAGCACTGCCTGGCCACGCCCTGGTCAGCAGAAAGCCCTCTGCATCATGGAAACCCAGCGTGGGGCTGGACGGGAACGATGCCCCCTAGCCATGGAAGCGGGCAGTTCACAAAGCCCCAGCTGAGACGCCGTCACCCCAGAGTCCTGGAAACTGGAGCACACACAGGCCAGGCCGCTCCCAGCTCTTCACAGCCAGGGAGAGGGGCTGGGGCCTGGGCCCGCCAGGGAGCCTGACAGTCGCCCTGGCTCCGGCCTTTCCAGTGCCTAGGTCGGGCCGTTCAGCAATCTTCTCCGGCTCCAGAGCTTCACTGTCAGGTCGCTGGGGAAGGAAGAGAGAGAGGAAGTGAGGCTGGAGGCCGCCCCCGCCCCAGCTGGGAGAGGCAGCACAGCGAGTACAATCAGCTACGGGCCACGCCCTGCCCCCAACTCCCCCGCCCCCAAATGCATCACGCTGCAGCCCAGGAGAGCAAGGCCGCTGTGCCCCAGGCGGGCGGGCACCGGCGCAAGGAGGGAGCAGATGCGCCCAGCTTCCCGCCAGCGGGATAATCCCCCAGAGCGCCAGTAACAGGGCACTCTGCCAGTAACGCAGGCTCAGCCAGTGGCACCTCACTGGCAGTGGCCAGTGACGCAGTGTGTTAGGCCCAAAAACCGAAAAACATGTTTATCTCGGCTTCTGCTTGTTATCCCAGTAAACATGCTTATCTCAGTTCTCACTGTCGTTTCCCATGCATGAAGCTGCACGTATACAGGATGTATAGAAGATATATGGAAAAGGGGAGGGGGTTGGACGGACCCTGGGAAAGGAATGTGAAGGACGGGAAGCTAAACAGATGTATCCTGATTACTACTAGAACTGAATTTAAACAATGTATAGGTTAGCAGAATTTAGACACGCTAAGTTGTTTGTCTCTCTGTATAAAAGAAGCCCAGTTGTGCTTGTAAGGTGTGTTCCTCCCTCTGGCATGAGTCGAGGGGGACACCCGCTCAGCTGACTGATCAATAAAGAACTTGAAGCCGTCTTCTAGACTCCCGTGCCTCCTTGGGGTAATTGGGCAGCTCCAGGGGGGAAACGAGCCCATTTGGCTAACAAATGGCGACCACGAAGGGACTTCTCTCCCTGTAGAGGGCACTGACCGACGGCCGAGGGCGATTCCGAGGAGTGGCCACCTCGAGCTGTTGCTTTGCTCGGGCCTCGGATCGTCACAATCGGCCGGGACGGCTGCGTCCTCTCTGAAGAGAACTCTGAAGGACACGGAAGCAAGATGGCTTCAGAAGGAGGGGAAGTCTGACTGCCGGACGCGGCCACTTCGGGCGGTAAGTGCGTTTACCTCCTGGGTTTGAGGAATAACGCCCCCGAGGTGTGGGTTGGACAGTGGAAATCCCCTAGGCAGCCTGTATACGGGAAGGTATGTTAACATTATTGTAGCTTTGTAAATGTCTTGTTGTTGTGTTTTTGGTTAAAGGGTAAGCAAATAACGGCCAATGAGTAACGTAACTAACTCCACAAGTCCATGAGCCGTTTTTAACAATTATTGGGACTTGGAGCAACCTCAGGAATTACTCTTGTTTATAGGAGGGGTAATCTTGTTTCTCCTCTTAATGGTGTGTTGGAAACCGAGATTGTAACTGATTAAAGGATCTGTGTGAAAGATGAATGAGTGCTGCTGACAGGTCTGAGGCTTAAGCTGACTTCAGCCGCCCCAAGACTCCTGCGAGGGGAAACCCGGTGACCAGGATATCTTGATTGCAAGGGGGGTCAGCCGAACCTTGTGACCCAGCGGATATCTGAGTTAGAACTAGATCTATACCTCTTCCCCCTCTTGATATCTCTGTCTCGGAAAACTCTGGGTAAAGCATAATGGGGTCCGGACAAAGCACCTTCTCCTGGACACCCCTGGGATGTATGCTGGATAACTGGAAGGCGTTTAGACGCCAGGCTAATTATGGAATTGTATTATGTAAAGACAAGCTTGTAAAATTCTGTACTCTTGAATGGATGACATTCGGGGTGGAATGGCCCGAGGGAGGGACGCTTAAACCAGGGGTTGTACAAGCAGTACATAGCATTGTGACCTGGGATGGGCATTGGGACCAATATCCCTATATAGATATTTGGCAGGACCTTGTGGCCAATCATCCCCCATGGTTGCAGAAATGTAGATCACAAACTATTAAAACCTTAATGGCCCGTGCCCCTGTTAGGAAACCCTGTTTCCCTGTTAAGAAATTTTGTCTGCGGGCTGTGATTCCCTCTGCCCTTGAGGGTAATCTCACTACGGTATATGTTCCCTTTACCACTAGTGATCTATATAATTGGAAGTAACAGAATCCCCCGTTCTCGGAAGAAAGGGGCCCACGTTTTAGCCATGGCCCAAAGGAAAGGATATGAAGAAAGGGGGGACAAAGTTAAGGGACGGCCAGGGCCACCGGGGAAGGGGCGGGGCCCCTGCCTGGGTCGAAATCAGTGCGCTATCTGTAGGAAAGAGGGGCACTGGAAGAATGAATGCCCCCGGTGACAGGCCATGGGAAAGGAACGTAAAGATAAAACCCCGTCCCTTCCCATCCTCTACAACAGTACAGGACGTTCAGGGGAGGAGTCTTCCCCATAGGGGGGTCGGGGAACCCAGCGGCCCCTCCTGACAGCACAAGCTGCCAGCCTGGATCCCACAGTAAAAATTAAAGTGGAGGGCCGCCCAATTGAAGCCCTTATTGATACTGGGGCCACTCTTAGTTTGCTCCCCCTTAATAAGGCTCCCCGAGATAGAGCTCGGGGACGTGCCATAGTCCAGGGGATAGAGGGACAAACTACAGCTTTGGAAAAAAAACTTTGCCTCTCCTAGTAAAAATAGGGGACCGTCAAATTTCCCATCAGTTTGTTTGCAGTCCCTCCTGCCCCATAGCGCTGCTCGGACGAGATAGCCTCACTAAATTACAGGCGGAGATCTCATTCGATAACGGGACAATGGAAGTCAGAATCCCTAAGCAACAAGCCTCTAATTACCAGATGGCTCTCATAAATGCTAGAGATCACTCCCTGGAATGTAAGGGAAGTGATGGAAGCCAGTTGGGGGTGTGTGTGTGTGTGTGTGTAAATCCCAAGGTCTGGGCGGAGGAAGGAGGCGTGGCCCGAGCCAGGAATGCTACACCGGTGCATATTTCCCTTAAGGAGGGAAGCAGCCCAGTCCGAATTCGACAATACCCCCTTAAGCTAACCACTCGGATCGGGTTAAAACCCCTGATTCAAAAGTTTTTGCAGTGCGGGTGGTTAAAGGAAGACACGTCCCCATACAATACTCCAATAATGGGGGTGCCTAAGCCTAATGGGCAGTATCAGTTGGTCCAGGACCTAAGACAAATTAACAAGTTAATAGCAGAGACTGTTTGCCTTTTGAGTGGGAGGACCCAGATACCCACTACAAAGCTCAATAACTTTGGACTGTTGTCCCACAAGGACTTACCTGTGCACCCGAGATTTTTGGCAGCCAGTTAAAAAGGGACCTCACCCCATTCCTGGCTAAACACCCTTCATGTAACATAGTTCAGTACTGCGATGATCTGCTCTTGAGTACTGAAACAGAGACAGTCTGCAAGAAGCAAACTGTAGAGCTCCTCAATCACCTTGGGGTACAGGGATATAAAGTATCAAAGGAAAAAGCTCAGTTGGTTAAGCAGCAGGTCACCTTCCTTGGATACCACCTCTGCCAAGGGAGTCGCAGTTTGGGTAAAAAAAAAAAGGAATCCAGGTTATACTTAACAGCCCTTAACCCCGGCACCCCCAAGAATTAAGGGCTTTTCTGGGATTGACTGGCTTCTGTCGACTCTGGATCCCTGACTATGGGGGAAAATCCAGACCACTATATGAGTCTTTGACTAAAGAAGGTCTACTCCACTAGAAATGGACCAGGGAAATGGAAAAAGCATTTCGAGAGCTTAAAGAAGGCTTGGTTCAGCCTCCCGCTCTAGCCCTCACAGATTCCCAGAAGCCATTCACCCTATACGTTCATGAAAGAGGAGGGGTGGCAGCTGGAGTCCTGTGCCAAAGGTCAGGGCCAACCTGGCGACCCATTGGATACTATTCGAAGGTCTTGGACCCTGTCGCCAAGGGGTGGCCTGCCTGTTTATGGGCCGTTGCAGCAACTGCTCTCCTTGTACAGGAGGCTGAAAAGTTTACCCTGGGGGGGGGACACTGAGGTTGTGGTTCCCCACGGGATGCCTCAAATACTGGGGACAGGCGCTGGGGAAAAGCATCTAAATCCCAGTCGACATACCAGATATGAGGTAGGGCCCTTGCTAGCCCCTAACTTAACCTTTAGAACAGTTAGTTCCCTCAACCTAGCTACCCTATTGCCTGACCCTTGGGTTTCCTATGAGACCAGCCCCACACATGACTGTATTGAAGTCTTGCAACAGGTGTCCCAGGCACTCGGTATACAATGGAAGTTGCATACACCCTGGAGGCCGCAAAGCACGGGACAGGTGGAAAGAATGAATAGAACTCTCAAGGATACCCTCACTAAACTATGCACAGAGTCTAGTTTAAAGTGGCTTGATGCGTTACCACTCGCCCTTACCCGCATTCGAAGGGCCCCACGTAAGGGTCTTAAGCTTTCACCATTATCCCGGGGTTCCGGGAGGATGTAAACTGGGAAATGGGGAAGGACTCCTTATGGAAATAGGTCTCTGGGTTGCAATCTGTTTTGTTACAGCTGCATCGACGCGGTGCCTTTTCAGGCCCTTCCCTTGGACCAGCCCATGTACCCGTTCCAGATCGGTGATCAGGTCCTCGTCAAGAAGTGGAAGCGTGACCCCCTAACACCACGGTGGGACGGCCCGCACACTGTCTCGCTCATCAGCCAAGCTGCAGTCAAAGTTCTTGGGAGTGACAAATGGACACACTATACGCGGGTAAGGCGGTTTCTGAACCCTAACCCGGAGACTGAACTAGCGGAAGAGGACACCAGCCCTCTGCCCGCCCCGGCTCCGGACGCCCGGGGTGGCACAGGTGAAGACTCTACCTGGGAGTATCAGTACTTGGACGGACTAAAGGGACTGTTTAGAAAAAGATAATGAAATTATTGTTAATATCTTTGTTTATGTGCTTCCACCACTATTATGGTTGGGAAAATAGGTTTTTAGAGCTGGGGGAGACAATAGCAAAATCCATTAACCTCAGTAACTGTTGGGTATGCGGAGGCCCAGGGGAGTTAAATGAATGGCCTTGGGTAGCCCAGCCGGTACAACCCAAATGGTGGCTCAGCAATTTGAGTATAATCCACGATGGAACGGGGGTTTGGACTGAGGATAGTAGCCCCTGGCGAAGGTATTCTTCTGGAATGGGTATTCTCTGCCTTAATCGGACAAGGCGGGGAGTGTACTTGGGAGAAAGCAAGTGTGATTGGACTCTATCCCCAGGGTTTGATTGCTGGGACCCTTATTGTCATCTGTATGACTGCTCTAAATATCAGGGGCAATGGAACCAGACCCATGTGAGGCTCACCAATAATAGTTGGGTAAAATGCTCCAAACAATACTACCCTACGGCCGAAGGTTGCAGGGCGGTAGGACAGGATGGGTTCTTTGACGCCCTATTCACGAGTTGCCAGCTAGACAATACCACTAGCAAGGACCACGTGGTACGGTGGTTTCAAATGGGCATGGCAGAATCAGAATGGAACTCGAGTATGGGGTTTTAAACAATTCTGGTCTAGCACCAATCAGCCAAAATGGGGCTGCGATTGAGTCTGGAAAGCAGGAGCTGGGGCGTGGAGATGTGATTATTGCAGTTCAGCTAATGGAATGGTAGGGGGACCTTTAGGGCCAGGTAATCCTTTATATTTTGACCATCTAAAGGACGATGAGAATGAGGAAACCTGAAATGGCCCCTTTGCTAATGGAACCTGGGCTCTAAAGGGCCATTATTGGATCTGCGGGTCCTATGCCTACTGAAGATTGCCTCCAAATTGGTCTGGGATATGTTATGTTGGATATATAAGACCCTTGTTCTTTCTATTACCCCAGATGCAGGGAAATAAATTGGGAATTAGGGTTTAATTAAAGAAAGGCGGTTCGTGGATTCCACCCTGACTGCCGGAAGCTCCCAAACATGGGGGGCTCAGGAGTGGCCCCCTGAGAGAATTATAAAACATTATGGTCAAACTACATGGAATCCTAATGAGTGGATCTCAGGAGCAAGGGAGCCCATTTACAACTTAAATCGGATAATTAGGCTGCAAGCCATTTTAGAAATAATAACTAATCAGACGGCTGCAGCTCTTGATCTTTTGGCTGATCAGTCCACTCAGATGAGGAATGTGCTCAACCAGCACCATCTAGTTCTTGATTATTTGCTGGCAGAAGAAGGGGGAATCTGTGCAAAATTAAACTAATCTAATTGCTATTTACAAATAGATGATAATGGAAAGGTGGTAAAACAGCTAACAAAAGAAATGAGGAAGCTAGCCCATGTCCCGGTCCAAACATGGGGTGGGTGGAATATGGACTGGTTCACGTCCTGGTTACCGCAACTGGGATGGCTCCGAGAAGGCCTTCTTCTCTTTGTACTTTTTATTACAACCCTATTAACCCTAGCTTGCTTTGCTCCCTGTGTAGTTGCATTAGTCCGACGAATGGCTAATCAAATTATACACCAACAAATGATGGCCCTATACCAGCCGGTGAGGGCTGAGGATTGGGGGCCATAAGGCTCTCAAAATGCTTTTTAGGGGGGAATCTTGTTAGGCCCAAAAACCGAAAAACATGTTTATCTCGGCTTCTGCTTGTTATCCCAGTAAACATGCTTATCTCAGTTCTCACTGTCGTTTCCCATGCATGAAGCTGCACGTATACAGGATGTATAGAAGATATATGGAAAAGGGGAGGGGGTTGGACGGACCCTGGGAAAGGAATGTGAAGGACGGGAAGCTAAACAGATGTATCCTGATTACTACTAGAACTGAATTTAAACAATGTATAGGTTAGCAGAATTTAGACACGCTAAGTTGTTTGTCTCTCTGTATAAAAGAAGCCCAGTTGTGCTTGTAAGGTGTGTTCCTCCCTCTGGCATGAGTCGAGGGGGACACCCGCTCAGCTGACTGATCAATAAAGAACTTGAAGCCGTCTTCTAGACTCCCGTGCCTCCTTGGGGTAATTGGGCAGCTCCAGGGGGGAAACGAGCCCATTTGGCTAACAAGTGGGGGGTGGGGATGGGGCGGGGATCCCCCCAGCAGTGGCCCAGGAGGAGCAGTAGTCAGATGGGCAAACCCCCGAGCTGGCCACTGAATCCAATCACCTGGGGGACTGGGAGGTGGGGGGCAAGAGGACAGTCTCCTCTTGCAAAGAGCTCTACATGGGGGGAAAATCCAAAAGAATCTCATACTGTTAAGAAGCAGCTGAGACCAGAGCGGAGAGAGAAGAGACAGAGAAAGAAAAGGAGAGAGAGCCAGAGGGGGTGAGAGCCAGAGAGAGCAGGAGGAGGGTCAAGGCAGGCTAGTGGCACGCCCCTTTATGGCAAGGACGCGGTGAGGAAGGCAGGGGGTGAGCCCAGGCACGTAAGTCCATAGCTTTACCTGGCAGTCACTGCGGCACAGAGAGAAACGGGGGGGGGGGGGGGGGAGAGGGAAGAGAAAGGAAAGGAGAAAAGGGACATGGTCGGAAAAGAGGAGATCAGAGACGGTGCCAGAGACATTGTGAACCCGGGGACCCCCTCTGGGGGCCAGGGCTGTGCACAGGGGCTGGGGAGCAGAAGGAGGGGGCGGTGTTGCTCTCATTGGAGATGCACAAGGCACCGTCGAGGAGGAGCTGGTGCCCGGTTGGCAGGAAGTCCGTTCTCTGCGCTGAGGGTGGCAGGGCCAGCAGCACCAGGTCTGGCTAGTCCCGGCACATCAAAGGAGCTGGCAAGAGCATCCCAAAAGCATGGCGGGGCAGGGCAGGACCAGCGCTTGGCATAACTGGATGGGGCAGAAGAGCCTCACTGTGGGGCGACCTAACAAGGGCTGAGAGATGGAGGAGACGAGAGGCTAGATGGGGAGGGGTTGGGGGCCCTGCAGCCGACTGCTGCCCCACACCAAACCGCCTGCAGCCCGGCTCCGGCGCTGTTCCCATCCCTCACTCCCAGCGCCATTCCAGGCCCTGCCACATGCGGGGAGCAACAGTGGGTTTGGAGAGCTCCTGCAGCTCTGCTGCACTGGGGTGAGTTGGGGGTCAGACCTCCCTCCCCCATGCCGCAGGGGCCTAGCCCAGCCCACCACCCTCACCTGGAAGCAGTGAATATGTGCTTGGAATTGGTGCAGATGGCATTGATGGGGCTGTCGTGGCCCTTGATCTCCCCAACGGGTGTGAAGTTCTCCATGTTCCAGACCTTCACCACGCCCCCGCGGCAGGCGCTCAGCAGCATGGGGCGGCCAGGGACGAAGGCCAGGGCGCAGACCCAGTCCTTGTGCGCGTTGGGGATTTGCTGGCAGGCACAGAGACAGGGCAGAGCCAGTGAGCGCCCACGATCCACGCTGCCAGCCGGGGCCATCAAGACCCAAACTGCCCCCTGAGCTCCAGGGCAGGGTCAGGCCAGCAGCCAGAGCCAGATGCTGGGTTTGCAGCTGGCTGCTGGCTCTGTAATGGGCTGAGACAAACCCCCCACATCTGTACCGTGGCTGAGAGCTGGAATTTTTAAGCTCCGATCGATTTCTCATCAAGCAGCAGCCGAGGATTTGAATTCAAGACAAGGGGACTCTGGTGAGCTACAGAAGCAGCTCAGCAGGAGAGAAGAGGGCTCCGCCCCAGGAGACAATTGCTCATTGGGATTGACCAGGGGATCTCCAAGCTCTAATCAATCCAAGCCGTGCTGGCAACCCGGATACGAGACACACAAGATGGGGGAGAGAATCTCTTTGATTGGACCAATTTCTGTGTGTGGGGAGGGGAAGGGACAAGTCTGCAAACTCAGCTCTTCTTCCAGGGTGGGGCTTGAAAGCTTGTCCCTTCCACCCACAGGAGCTGGTCCAATAAAAAAGAGATTCCCCCTCACCCCCCATCTCTCTAATTATTTGTCTGCCATCAATCCTCAGCGCTCCAGTGGGAAGAAAAATGAGCATTAGCCTCATTTCATAGGGGAGAGACTGTGGGGGAGGGTCACACAGCCACAAATGGTGACTAGCTCTGGGCAGCCTCATTTTGGGGGACACCCCGACCACCCCATTTTCAGAGGAGCAGAGCCCCCACTGCTCCCCTTGACTCCCACAGTGCCCAGCTCCTCTGAACAACCCAGCCCCGGGCGGGCACACAGTAGGTTCTCCAAAACAGAGCCCCCCACCACTAAAAAAAAAAAAAAAAAAAATCAATGGAGGCCTCTGAAATGTTAGCCAAGTCTCATGGCAGAGCCAGACTTCCTGCCTCCCAGCACCGGCCTGCACGCCCCCTTCGGCTGCTGCTCTATCCCAGACCCACCGGAGGCCATCCCCGCACTGCTGCGCGCCACCACTGACCTGGAGAGCCGGGCACCGCGGCCTGTGGCGCCCGGAGACCAGACAGCCACACTCACTGGGGTCAGAAATAGGGACAACGCCGAGCGCTATCTACCCCCAGACCAACCTGTCCCCATTCGCCATAGGCCACTGAGCCCTTTAACTGCAGCAGGTGGGGCCCAGCCCTATAGAACTGGCTACTGTGATTTTTCCTGTGGGTCAATGGCCAGTGACAGAGAAAAGGTTCCCCACCCCTGCCCTAAGGGCTGCAGCTGGGAGAGGAGCACTGGGTCCTACTTTCAGCCCCCTTTGGGCGTGATCAGCAGCTGCTGGGGCTGATGTAGTGCAAAGCCCAGGAGCAAACAGGCTAAGCTGCTCCACGCTGGGGTTTGTGCCAGTGCAGCTTCCCCCGGTGCCAGTCCAAATCCACCCCAGCCTCAATAACACAGCTTCCAGCCGGGAGGGAGCGGGCCCCCGCTCAGCCCAGAACGACTGCTCCCTCTGCCTACGCAGCACCCGTCTGCCTCCCCACAAGAGCTGCCCTTGCCTGGGGGCCCGAGTTAGCCCCGCCCGGACCTGTTGAGCTCCCAGATGCGGACAGAGTTCCCGGCGGCAGCGTAGAGCATGGTGCCGGTGGGGTTGAGTGCGATCTGGTTGATCTGGTGCTCGCCCTGCACGCTGGCAATGGTGCGGGTGGTGGTCCTGGCACAGGCGTCCCCAGAGATCACCTGACCTGAAGAGCTAAGCCAAAGAGACAAACAGGTGAGCCTCAAGGCAGAGACCCTCGGGGGAGGGAGGGGGCAATTTACACAGTGTGGAATGGAAGATCTAGCCCGTTGTGGACTGATTAGAAGGCTGGACAGCGTCTGTCCCCAGCCATCTATAGGGGGAAGCAACGCCACTTCCTGGCCATATGCAGTGCCAGTGGTGCCAGGATGAGACCCCCCTGCTCAGCCCCACGTCCCCTCAAGCCGGGAGCAACGGCACAGCAAGGGTGACCCAGGCAGCAGCTTTCGGCACCTAAGGGAGGTGCCTTGCCGCGCAGCCAGCCAGACCCGTACCAGCAGGCATGCCAGCTCCACGCCCAGGGCGGAGCGACACAAACCCCACCCCTGGCTTGGAGTTGATGTTGACAGGCAGCCCAGGCATGTTCCCGCCCAGGGCCGGCGCTTCCATTTAGGCGACCGCACCAGGATTTGTGGGGGGGGAGGGGCAGCAATTCGGCAGCGGGGGGTCCTTCCGCGCTCCGGGTGTTCGGCGGCAATTCTGCAGCGGGTCCTTCACTTGCTGCAGGACCCGCCGCCGAAGTGACCCGAAGACCGGGAGCGTGGAAGGACCCCCCCACCGCTGAATTGCCGACGACGACCGGGAGCACGGAAGGACCCCCCCACCGCTGAATTGCCGACGACGACCGGGAGCACGGAAGGACCCCCCCACCGCTGAATTGCCGACGACGACCGGGAGCACGGAAGGACCCCCCCACCGCTGAATTGCCGACGACGACCGGGAGCACGGAAGGACCCCCGTCTAGGGCGCCAAAAACCCTGGCACCGCTCCTGTTCCCGCCAGTCAGATTGGGGAGGCCTAAAAGAGAAGTCTCAGTCTGTGGCTGGGCACCAGAGAGAGGGGCTGATTCGCTGGGGTCTGGAAACGGTGCTGGCAGCTGCAGATGGGTCATTACCCATCCCTGATCAAAGCAACTGTAGGGTGCACGGTGCCCCCCGAAACAGACGAGAGGAGCAACTTCCCTGAGAGCAGAGCACCAAGCCACGGAGCCTCCACGAGCCAGGCCAGGCTAGAACGACCTGCATTGCAGCATTCCTAGACTCAGCCCTGCAGACCAGCCCGGCCGCCTGGCCTTTGCAATGCTGCCCTGAGTGCAGAACGCTGGCAGGGCAGTGCGTCGAGCTTGACCAGGCCCACAGGGCAGCCTCGGTGCGTCAGGTACTTACGTGAGGGTGCGGATGCACTTGGCCGAATCCCGGATATCCCACACCTTGATGTAGGAGGTGGAGACAGTGAAGACCAACCCTGAGTGGCTGCAGTACTTGATGGACACCACATTATTGGGGTGGCCCTTTAGCGAGGCGATTTCCTGGCCCGTCACCAGGTTCCACATTTTGCAGCTCCGGTCTGCGGGAGGAGGCAGGAGCACATGACACTGCGGGACCCTTCCTGTCCTCAGCAAAGGATCCCCATGGCTTCCTCCCTCCCTCCCCCCGCCTCCCCCTGCTCCCACGAGTGCCCCAGGGGAGCTCAGTCCCTGTGGCCCATCCAGCCCCTGGCACCTCCGCCAGACCTGCCAACGGGGGGAGGGTCTATTAGTGCCAGGTGCGAGGTGAACATCCAGCCACTAGGAACCGGGCAGAGGCCCCAACAACTCGCTTCAGGGATGTCACCACACAGCTGTTCAGCCTAATGACTCGTGCAGCATTGCTGCCCTCTGCTGGGGGGACCCAGAACTGCACCGGCCCCGTTGTGGCTTTCAGGCAGGCCAGTGCCGTCTGAGCAAGAGGCTCCTGTCCTGCCCCCGCAGTTTGGGGTGGCTCAGCCCCTCCCCTGGGTAACAGGCTCACTCCCCAATGATCACACCCAGAGCTCAGCAGCCGGCCCACCCCTGAGGCGCGCACCTTTGGATCCGGAGAAGAGCAGCTCGTCGGTGGCGTCCACGCGGAGAACGGGCTTGGAGTGTCCTTCCGCCACGGAGATGCACTGCAACGGGGCCGTCCGGGTGCTCCTGGCACCGCCCACGGGGTTAATGAGGCCCTTTCCGTGGGAGAGAGAGAGCAAGGGCGTCAGCAGGAGGGCGCTGGCTGGGTGACCCAGGACAAAGCCAGATCCCGCCCCACGAGGCTGCCAGGGCCTGCTAGTGGGGCTCCGGAGCAAAGCAAACCACAGACAGAAGCTGCTGGGCAGCCTGCTCCCCAGACAGGCCCCCCGGGGGCAGGTCACACCCCATCGGTGCTAAGGGCTCAGGGACTCGTGCAGACCCTGCCTTGGCTTGGGGCTGGGGCTTGGAAAGGAAACGGGCTTCACCCCCGGCCATCTCGCTGCTGGCACAGATGAGCTACCCGCCTCCCGCCGTGAGAGCTGTGGGTGGCCTCTGTGCCCCATCCAGGCAAGATCCCGAAGCCAATAGAGTCCAGGCTGCTGCATGGCACACGCTGCCCCATCCCCTGTGGAGTCAGAGACTAGCAGGGACAGGCTGGCTCCGGACCCAACCCCCAGAACCTCCAGGCTTGAACAAACTGGGGCCCTGCTCCAGCCGTGCTATGTGGGGCATAAGGGCATCACCCCGTGGCCAGCGGGGGGGAAGCGCCCTCTCTCCATCTGACCCACTCCGGTTTTGCAATGAGCTTCACCCTACTTTGGCAGATGGGGAAGGGATTTTTAACAGGTCACAATCAAATCAATGGCAGAGCTGGGAACGGAGCCCAGGAGTTCTCAATCCCCCGAGAACAGGGAGAGAACCCAGGAATCCTGGCTCCCTGGCCAGGAGACAATCCTGTCTCAAACCAGTTCTAGGCTTTGCCCCAACAACAGCCAATGGGGCTGTGAGCAGAGTTCAGAGGGAGGTTCTAGAACGCTGAGCACATGAGAATCGACACCCCTGAGAAAAGAGCCCAGGTGGAAGAGCCCATCATGGAGAGGGTTGATAGCCCCAAAGCAGCTTCCCAGCCAGGATCTCTAAGCACCTCCCCTCCTCCCAGCAGGGTTGGATTACAGGTGGGGACACGGAGGCAGAGGGAGGGGAAAGGGCTAGCCCAGGGTCACACGGCACATTTGTGGCATGGTTGGAATGGATTTTTTGAGGGGCGCTGAGCACCCACTACTCCAGCTGATGGTGCTCAGGGTGTCAGAGTCAGGCCCACGGTGTCTCAAATAGGCACCCAAAGGCCAGTGGGGAGATGCTCCTCTGCCAGCCTGGCCCTTTTGATGTGCAGGGAATGGGGGAAGGAGAGTTGTCCTGGCACAGACACTGCCTTGGGCTAGTGTAATTGGTTCTATGTGGCTCGTGTTGCAAACCCAGGCATGCTGGGGGCAGAGCCAGGGCCTTAGCACACCCCATTAGGGGAACTCTGGGTTGTGGCATAGCCGGCAAGCAGCCCTTTGGGAGGTTGCAGTGAGTTAGAGCAACCCCAAGGCTGCTCTAATATATCTGGGAGGCTGCACAGGCCTCAGCAGCAGCCACAGGATCCTCGGTGCCAAGAGGCTGCACCCCAGGTGTTTACTCTTTGCAGATGGGGAAACCGAGGCACAAGACAGGGATAACAATCCTGACCAGCCTCGCCATGGGTGCTGGGAGGCTGAAGCCACGTTTGTCAAGTGCTTGGAGATGTCTGAACTGAAGGTGCGAGAGAAGACCCCCCAAAAAAAGCATCATAGCCTGGACCCTCCAAGCATCCACCGGCTCCAACAGCTGGACTGCCCTGCCTCTTGCAGCTAGGCCAGACACAGCGCAAGATATCATCACTACCCGCCCTGCCCTCGAGGCAGAATAGAGCATGCAGCTGTCCCCATTCAGTGAAAGCACCGTACGCTATCCGCTTAAACCCCCAGCACTGCATTTCAAGATGATGGCTCAGACCTTAAGGCACTGGAGACCAGAGGCAGAAAGGGACTTCCACAGCCGGACACGGCATGCCAGGGCCATGCGGGGAAGCAGAGAGAAGGAAATAGGGACACACAGCGAGCAAGAGCAGCACCAGGACAGAGTCCCAATAGATTTAGCAAAGAAGCAAGGCCCAGAGTTTGGCCAGCACGGATTCAGCATGCAGGGCAGGGGGAGGGAAATGCGAGAAGCAGGAGAGTTCTAATCAATAGAAAGTTGTATGTACCTCAGCCCCTCCGAGACAGAGGAATCGCTGTCGTCAGACCTAGGGACAGAAAATTAGCAGGATTACGGGAGAAAAAATCCCGGATGAGAGAGGCAGCAGTGGAGTCAGAGAATGGAGTGTTGTTATTGCATCCAAGCTAGCGGGGTAGAGAGGGAGGAGCGGACACAGAAAACCAGAGAGGAAAGGGGCAGAGGAGCAGGAAGGGACACGTGGCTCGGACACAAGATCTTTCAGGCTGGACTGGAGTCATTCAGCCAGAAGGGACTGTTACAATCACCCAGTCTGACCAGTACAGTGCAGGCCTGAGGCCTCGCCCGGGGATTCCTGCATCCAGTCTTCATTTAATCTTCCCATGGTCCCCCCTGTCTCATCACTGCCACCAGCCATCCAACCTAGCCCCTCAAGTTCCGCACTCCTGGTTTTGGGGTACGGCTGGGGTGTTCTGACACGGTCCGGCTCTGTGCTATCGTGCGGTCTGATAGCAGGCAGGATGGGGACCAGGGGCTGGTCCTGAGCTGCAGGCAGTGCCATGGGCTCCCCCCGGTTAGAACATCGCCGCCAAACTGGGATTCTGCAGGGAGGCAGATGGGAGGTGGTTGCTACCAGCTCCCATAGGGCCAGGTCCTCAGGAGCTGTAAATCAAAGCCGCTCTGCTGCCCCCACGGCAGCTAGGCCAATTTGCACCCATGCAGGGGCTGGCCCGTGACGGTCAAAGGCAGTCCTAAGGTGGGCTCGTTCCTCCGTAGAAACCAAAGGCTGTCACTGGAGAGCACCCAACCCCACCTCCGAAGGGTCACAGCCCCTGGCACCAGGAGCAATCGGAGCACCTACGGGCCCCTGGCGGAAAGCTCGCCCCACCCAGAGCAGCCATGTCACCTCCTGAGGGGGACCGGGACCTGTGAGCAGCCGGCATCTCCCCACAGAGCACAGTGGGAGAGGGAGCAGGGCCCAGAAGGGGCAGGTGCGATGGCACAGCCAGTGCCACACAGAACCGGGGTAGGGCCGACTGGGAAATGGCTTCCCCACTGCCTGGGGACCCCTGCCAAGCCCAGCGCCGACGAGCCCCATGCTTCGCTGGGGACGGGATGGCGGCTTAGTGTCCTCAGCTAGCAGCCCCCTGGACCCACCTCACCCGCTTTATAACTGCAGCCAAACCCACCCAGCAGCGTCCCTGCGGGTGAAATTCTCCTCTGCCAGCAGCCAGTGTGACAGCCGCCATCTTGGCCAACACACTGGGGCCTGAACCAGGGCCCTCCAGAGCTACCAGCAGGAGCTAAAGAGCCCAGGGGGTAAAGAGCCTGTGACAGCCCCAACCCCCCAGGGGATCCCCACGGGCCCAGCGGGGGACCGGGCACTGCCACGTGTGTGCACACAATGCTAAAGGCCAGGGCACCGCTTCGGGCCTGTTCTGAGGGCTCTAGTAGTGCAATGTAACGACGAGCCTCCAGCTGGATCATCTACAGGGAGGGCATCTGCCACCCCAGGCTCTCAACAGCAGCTGCTTCTGCCTGAGCTAAAGGCCCAGGCTTGGCAGCTCAGGGGCAGCCCCGAGACAAGGTCCAGCCAGTAGAGGGAGACCAAAGACCCCCCCTCCATATCAATGGGGTTATAGACAGGTCTGGCATAGGGCCCCTGCCCAGGGAGATGCTGCCCCATGTGAAGTTCTACTGCACCAGTATTGCAGCTCTCTGCCTTCGCCCTGGTCGCTCATGAGCCCGGCAGGAGCCTGGGGCTGACTCCAGCTGGGACTGCCAGGCCCGAGGCAGAGCGGGGACGGTACCTGGGGACAGCCATGGGAGTCACCGTCTGCCATTCACTGCTCTTGGGGCTGGGCTCCCTGGAGCTTCACCCCCCTACCCGCTCCTTGCCCCGCGAGGCTCTTACTTGTCCAGCGCGGAGCCCTGGCTCTGGTTGCTGTGAGGCGGGAGAAGACGTTGCGGTCATTGCGCGGCCTGGTGGGAGGGGACGAGAGAGGCGTGAAGCCAACGTCCGAAGTCCTGAGCCGGGGTGTTCAGAAAGAGACCCATGATCACAAGCCTGGTCCGGGGATCTACCCCCTGCCCCGCACCTCCACTCAGCACAGGGAGGCCTGAAGTGCCAGACCATGGTGAAGTGATTATTCCCCTCTATTCGGCACTGGAGAGTCACATCTGGAGTATTGCATCCAGTTTTGGGCCCCCCGCTACAGAAAGAATGTGGACATACTGGAGAGAGTCCAGCAGAGGGCAACAAAAATGATTAGGGAGCTGGGGTACATGACTTATGAGGAGAGGCTAAGGGAACTGGGCTTGTTTAGTCTGCAGAAGAGAAGAGTATGGGGTGGATTTGATAGCAGCCTTCAACTACCTGAATGGGGGTTCCAAAGAGGATGGAGCTTGGCAAATGACAGAATGAGGAGTAATGATCTCAAGTTCCAGTGAGGGAGGTCTAGGTTGGATATTAGGAAAAACGATTTCACTAGGAGGGTGGTGAAGCACTGGAATGGGTTCCCTAGGGAGGTGGTAGAATCTCCTTCCTTAGGGGTTTTTAAGGTCCGGCTTGACAAAGCCCTGGCTGGGATGCTTTAGTTGGGGATTGGTGCTGCTTTGAGCAGGGGGTTGGACTAGATGACCTCCTGAGGTCCTTTCCAACCCTGATATTCTATGATTCTATGGCACAGCTGGATCCAGCACCCAGCGTCGTGCCTGGGCACAGCCGAGTGCACAGGTTGGTCCCCGATGGGGAGCTAGGCCCATGTGCTCTCCAGCCTCTCCCCACTCACCTGGCAGGCTGCCCCCGGTCATAGGATTTCCTCCGGGTCAGAGGCGAGGTGTCCGAGCCACGGGACTGCCTAGGGCTGGAACAGAGCAAGACCTGATCAGCAATCGCCCCTCCTTTGGGCCAGGGCCCTTCAGCACTGAACAGGCCTACTCCAGAGCAAGCGAGCCGAGAGCCCTGGGGCAGCGCACAGATCCACCTCCCGAGCCAGGGGTCCAGCGGGCTGGATCAGGCCCCGGCAGGGCCCAAGGCCAGGCCAGCGGCCCCGGCTAAGGGTTTGCGCTGTGAGCGCAGGTCCTGTTGGCTTAATCACCGAGACTGCTGCTGGAGAAGGCAGCTCCGTGCCTTCGATAAGAGGGCTGTGGAGACTGGACGCCCAACTCTGTCCGACAGCAGAACCCGGTTTGTGCCCGCCTTCCTCAGGCCCCATCCCCCCGACGGGCAGTTTGTGGACACTGGCAATCCAAGATGGCAGAGCAAGCTGGCCCCACCACTGCATGCTGGGACAGGCTGGGTCGACCGAGAGGAGTCCAGACTCAAGGCTCCAAGGGCAGAATACGATGGCCCAGCCCACCTCTTCCCCCAAGGGCCTGTAAGCACGTGGGGCCCACGCTTGCCAGGGCTTACAAGGTGCTGCCGCAGGTGGG
Source organism: Chrysemys picta bellii (assembly GCF_011386835.1). Taxonomy (NCBI): domain Eukaryota; kingdom Metazoa; phylum Chordata; order Testudines; family Emydidae; genus Chrysemys; species Chrysemys picta. The sequence continues at coordinate 209,087 of NW_027052748.1, read as the reverse complement.
CAGGCTGATGGTGTGGGAGACCTTATCCTTGCAGTAGGAATCCCGGATGGAAAAGCCGATCCCATCTTCCTTGATCTCCATGAGGGACACCAAGGACTTGGTGATGTTCTTGGTGGAGATGTCCAGCGTGGGTCCCAGGCACTCGGTCGACACAGCCTTCATCTGGCCTGACAGCTTGGGTTCCCCCTGTAGCGTGGCACAGGGAGGGGAGGGCTGAGAGGCGAGGAGTTCACTGCCCCGAGGGTAGCACGTGGAGCGAGTCTGAGACGCTGGCGCCCCTTGGCCATTCAGTTCCAAGAGGCCTCTGGGGCCAAGCACCCAGCAGTGGCAGATCTAGAGAAACCTTTCAGTTGGGCCCCGGTTGCCAGCATTAACGTTTCATGAGCTCATTAATGAGGGCAACAGGAAGTACCCCCTGTGCAAGGCTGAAACGTGTATGGCCCAGAGTGCCGGAGCAGCTCTCCCAGGAGGATTTGGCACATGGAGGGACTGGTCCAGTCAATTAGCCTCTGGGAAGGGCGCACAGCACCAGGGCGTCACATGGGTTTTATTTGCTCCCAGAGGAGGGCTAGACAGCACCAGGGCACCTTGCCTGGATTCAGGGAAGCCCAGTACAGCTCAATGATGTGGCATTTGTGGGTTTAAAGTGGGCTCTACGACTCAAGGAGCCATTTATAGGGCCAAAGTAACACGCCAGGCACGGCCATCACCAGGAGACCAGACCCCGGGCTATTTCAGTTCCAGACCCAAGACATTCCGCCCATGGAGAAGACTCCCGCCAAGGGCCACCGCCCAGCTGTGAGCACAAAGGGAGAGGGGGTACAATGGACCAAAGACCCCACATCTGGATGTTAAATGGCCCTGTCTGTGGCTGTGAACTGACCTTGAACTTGAAGTCGTCCTGGCTGGCCGAGCCCTTCAGGGTGAAAGACTGGGAGAAGCTGTAGGAAACAAAGGGTTAAATGGCCGATCCCCTTTAAGGCTTAACTTAAAGCTAAAGGAAGAAACCACTGCCCATCACCCCCACCCCATAACACCCTATCACCAGCCCGGCTACGGTTCCTCCTCCCATTCCCCGAGGTACAGCCCATCCCCCGGTCCCTTTCGGGGCCCTCTTCCCTCCCAGCTCCGTCTTGCCCCTGGCCCTCAAGAGGAACGATTACTGGGACAGTTCTGTACAGCCCCTGCACGCCTGGGTTTGAGCATGGCCAGTCATCGCGTGTGAGTAGCCTGTGCACCGTCGGGTCACACGTAGGAGCTCCGAGGGGCTGGAGCATGCTCGGTGCAGACAGAACCTGGAGAATTTAGCTGCCAAGCTCTAACGGGTCTACCTTGCCAATGAGTGCCACAGAGATGCGCCCCCCTCCCTCCATAGATCCCGCCGCTCAGGGGCGCACGAGGCTGGGACACTGCACGCTCCCTGGTGCGCTTACCTCCCCTCCGAGGTCAGGCTGAACTCCGAGATCTCCTCGTCTGTGCTGGCGTAGCCGTTCTCTGCACAAGGAACGGCCGACAAGGGTGCGTCAATGCAACAGAGGGTGGGAGGGCACCGCACTGGGCTGGTCCGATCAGAGCCAGCCAGCAGGCGGTCGCCAATCAGCGTGTGGCCCTTTAGGTCCTTGGGACCCCTCCCCCCCCAGACCATTGCTATCATTAACTCTTTGCCACCAAAGCGCCATCAGTGCATCCTCACGGCTGGACAGGCTGTGACCATGTGGGCTGATACGTCTGGATGAAGCGGGCCTATCACTCCTGCCCACGGGTCAGAGCAATGCCAAGAGCCCTGGGGTGGGCTCCATCTGTCCCAATGGGCAGACGTGCCATCTGTAGGGGCAGGGAAACACCCCAAGCCTTCCCAGCTGTTGCCAGCCCCAGGCCCCACATCAGCGCTGCCGGCTGCTTTGCCAGCCAATGCCCAGTACTCACGGGGGTCCCCAGGAGGGAAAAGCCCAGCACCCACCTTGCTGCACGTTGTGGATGAGCGCCTGCAGCTCGGGGTGGGACTCCGCTTTCTCCCGCAGGGCATCCAGGATCACATGGTTCTGGGAGGAGCCGGTCACATCCGTTTGTCTCAGGCGCCCTTCCAGCAGGCGAATCTGGGCTTCTTTCTGAGCCACCTGCAGCCCCTGTTTGGCGGGAGCAGGAGGTTACCTTCCGTCCAGCACACAGGACGGGCCAGTGGGTGGGACGGTGAATCAGCTCCTGGCTTCAGTCCCTGTCCCTGGGCACAGATGCAGGTTCCACACCAGCCTCACTCAGCTGCTGCTTGTACCCCTGTGACAATGTGGTTCTGGCGGAACCCAACTGAGAGTGCCAACTCAGGACAAATTGCTCAAATAGGGCAGTTACAGCCCAAGGCTGGGGTTTTTCCACCTCTAAGGCAAACCAAACCAGCCAGACTAGGAGGACTTCGGTCTCACCCCCTGGCTAACCGCAAGTCTCACAAGCGGTCTCCTTAGACACTCCAGTTTCCCAGTATTACCACCAGTGCCACTCGTTATGGGGACAAATGGTTATGAAAAGCAATACCGCAGTAAAAGAAAAAAGGTTCTCCTGATCCCAAAGGGCCAAACCCCAGACCCAGGTCAATATACAAATCAGATCTTACTCACAAATCAGGCTGTTGCCAATCCTTTAGAATCTAAAATCTAAAGGTTTATTCATAAAAGGAAAAAGATAGAGAGGAGAGTTAGAATTGGTTAAATGGAATCAATTACATACAGTAATGGCAAAGTTCTTGGTTCAGGCTTGCAGCAGCAATAGAATAAACTGCAGGTTCAAATCAAGTCTCTGGAATACATCCCTTGCTGGGATGGGTCCTCAGTCCTTTGTTCAAAGCTTCAGCTTGTAGCAAAGTTCCTTCAGAGGTAAGAAGCAGGATTGAAGACCAGATGGAGATGAGGCATCCGCCTTATATAGTCTTTTCCAGGTGTAAGAACACCTTTGTTCTTACTGTGGAAAATTACAGCAAAATGGAGTCTGGAGTCACATGGGCCAGTCCCTGCATACTTTGCTGAGTTACAAGGTGTATCTGCCTTCTCTCAATGGGTCCATTGTATAGCTGATGGTCCTTAATGGGCCATCAAGCAGGCTAGGCAGAGCTAACACCATTTTGTCTGGGATGTCACCCAGCAGCATAGCAGAAGTTTGAAATACAGACAGTATAGAACCAATATTCATAACTTCAACTACAAAATTGATACACACATATAGACAGCATAATTATAACCAGTAAACCATAACCTTGTCTTAGACACCCCATTTGACCCCCTTTATACAAGATCTGGGTGCCACTACGGGACCTTGGTTGCAACAATGATCTATATGGTCCCAGAGGATATCAATAACGTCACAAACCCATTCCCCTCTCTGGGTCCAGCAGCACACAGGCCAGGCAGGCCTCTCAGTCTCCCTCACCCACGCACAAAGGATGCCCGAGGCGCAGCCAAATAGCCCTGGCTCCAAACCTCACCTGCAGCAATTGTGATCCCACGCTAACAGGGGGCCACCTGGGATCCCATGTTCTGCGATCCACCCCCCAGAGCTGCACCCCCACTTGAAGGCCCTTTGCCTGACCTTATCGATGGATGCCTTGAGGAAGTTGTCCAGCAGGAGGCGCGCCTCGGCCAAGGAGCAGGAGCTGATCACCACGGAGGTGTCGGTGGAGTCCAGCTCCTCCTACGGTGCAAGAGAGACCCCGAGGGAGGGGAATTAGAACGGCGCTGAGGGCGGTGAAGGGCAGAAAGCAGAGGGCCAGCAGAGACACCAGCGCCACGGAACCGGGGGGGTTTCCTTGACTGGCTGACGCCGGCAGGGACGCAGGTGCTCTGCGAGCAGGCGGCGGGGAAGATGACTTGCATGCCAATACTGTGCATGAGCACTCGCACTGGAAGTGTGCCTGGAATCAGGCCCCTGATTGGGCCATCTATGGGGACTGAACCACACACCTGCAGATTTAAAGAAGAGGCGCTTCTACCGCCTGGACGGCAGGAGCTGCTCGCTAGCCAGGTGACCAGAGCAGACCAAGGGCAGGTTTACACTGGGAACTTATACCAGCATAGCTATGTCTCTCCAGGGTGTGAAAATCCCACTCCCCCGCCCCCCACCATCCCGGAGAGTGTAGCTCTGCCGACCGAACTAAACAGCCACCTCCTTGGGAGATGGATTACCTACTCCAACGGGGAGCGTCTACACATAAAGCCTTGCAGCTGTAGCAGATTAAGCATAGACATATACTAAAAACCTGTTTACGACCTCCAGCTGCTAGGAGGGGAGCAGAGAGCTACACTGTGCTGAACCTGGGTCAGACCCCCCATGTCATTAACGGTGCGTCCACACAGCAAAGAAAAACCCACAGCAGCGAGCCTCTGGCCAAAGGATTCGGGCTTGCACTACGGGGCTAAAAGTAGCAGTGTAGACATTCCCGCTCATGGGCTCCAAGACCCTCCAGAGCCCAGGCTCCAGCCCTTGTGTGAATGTCTACACTCTTCGTTTTAGCCCCGTAGCCCTGCGAGCCAAGGCAATGGATCCAGGCTCTGAGACTTGTGCTGTGGGGTTTTCCTTGCAGCACAGACACCCGACAGGTGCCAGGGAGAAAGGCTCATTATTAGGCTATTGTTTCTCTGTGGAAATATCTGATTAAACAAAAATTTCCATTCTGGTCAAAATCCCACCCTCCCTTTACAAAAATCTGACATCAGAAAAGAGACTCAATGTTTGACAACAGCTTTCAGCACAAGTTCGCGGTTTCAGAAAAGGGAAACTCTTTCCCAAGACCCCCAATTTTTTTGCCTTAAACCATCAAAACTGATTTTCAAAAACCACAAAAATTCCAGTTTCTCGGGGGGGGATGGGGGGGGCGGGGAGGAGAAACTGATTTTTTCTTCCCCCTGGGAAATTTCAAAAGAAAAAACTAAAAGGGTTTGAGATTTCCTACAAAAGCAAACAGCATCTTCAACCCTCTCTCATGGCTACACCTGGAGTTGGCTCTGAATACCGGGCTGCCCCCCGTGCTTGGCTTCGGTCTAGGCTACAGGAACACCACTGTGGAACTGGGCTGGGTCGAGGCAGTTTCTCACAGGAGGTTGTGTTGCGGTATACGCAGGGAATGGAGAAAGCCCATGTTCTAAGCATGTTTGGAGCCTGGCGGCGACCCAGGCTGGAGCCTGGTGCTGACATGGGTTTTTCTGTGCACACAGACAGGATTGAGCGTGGCTAGACCACGCCTTGCCCGCAGCACTGGATACACCATGGGTACATTTGTCCCATGGTACGGACAGGGCTTCCACTGACTCCAGCGTGTGCAGAACTCCCATCAGGGCTGTTGGGCCTAGCAGCTGGTGGTGGACATCATGCTCTCCGCAGCCGTCCCTTCCACAAATAAACCATCCAGCACTGATGGAGACCCTGACGGACCAACATATAAGGGGCTTCCTAAATCCTGGCCCCGACCTTGCAGACCGTGCAGCGGAAGAGGGCTGATTCTTGGCCTCTGCTGGTCCAAGCCAAGCCACAGCCATGTCCGTTAGCCTGGCGCCCACGGGCCTACGGCAGCCTATCGCACCAGCCCCGTGAGTGCTCAGGCACCTGCTGAACTGGGCCTTATACAGCCGTCATCAGCAAACAAGCAGAGAAAGCAGCCAGACTGCAACAGCTGCTCTGTGACGTTTCTGTAGGGAGGGGGCGAGCTCTGGGGGCTAAGAGCAGGGAGCCAGCTCGGCCCTGACACCCTGCGTGACCCACGACACAACGTTTCAGCCCAATAGTTGGAGCTTAGAAAGCAAGAGGACCCTGCAAACCTGCCTCCTGCACCCCTTATGTTTAAACTGCCTAGAGGAAGAGTCCAGCCAGCCAGCCTCCTGCTCACGCCCAGTTCCCACCCCAACTATCAACCAGCCCCCAGAGCACCCCCTTTCCCTTACAGCACACAATGCCCTGGGGTGATCTCCCCCGCTCCCCCTCCCGTGAGACCAACTCCCCATATACAGACCCCCTGCACCTCACCCCCGCCCGCAGGCCCCCTCCCCCGGCACCTTGGTCGCCTCCAGCTGCATGATGGTGGCCTGGCAGTCGGCGATGCTGTCGGTGATGTAGTCAATGTTGGCTGTCAGCACCTCGATCTCCTCGTTCAGCTCCTGCAGGCCCTTCTGCTCCTCCGGGCTCTCCGCCTGCAGCTTTCCCCTCTTCCCCTGCAGCGCCTCCTGCAGCAGCGCCAGCTCCTCGCGTTTCTGGGTGGCGGGTGGGAAGGAAACGCCTCAGCCGGCGCTGTCCAGGTGCCAGCAGCCTCCCAGCACTCCTGGCCCTCGGTCATGCTCAGACCACCCAATCCCCACCAGGGCACTGCCCCCCACACCTCACCTTGATCAGCCGCTCCATATCCGCCTCCAGGTTGACGATGGTCATCTTCTGCATGACAACGTCAAAGATGCGCCGCTCCAGCGACTGCCACTTGAGCCGGGCCGCCTTGCTGAAGGTCTGGCTCATCCCCTTCTTTGGGAACTTCTTCCTGCAGTGGGATGGGACATGGTCAGGGGGCTTCCACCAGGCGGGCGCTCGGCCATCACGCCCGCTAGTGCTCAGGATAGAGGGGCATTTACACATCAGGTCTCCAGCCAATGTGGAGAGTCTCACGTGTCAAATCACATGGCAGAGTCGCCCACGATGATAGAGCGATCGTTTCCCGTGTTCCCACAGAACTCCGCTCCCATCTAACACCCAGGAGCCCGGGGCCTGAGGGCCAAGCAGGGAACGAGGCCGCGGGGGACACAGATTCGGAAGCACTGGTCTGACCTGACGGGCCGAGCCCCATTCACGGAGGGCGAAGGGTCTCCCAGGAAGTGGTCGATTTTCAGGTTCCACTGGCGCATGATGCTGGAGACCGAGCGAGAGCCGGACTCCGGTTCCGAGGAGGTGGTGCTGGCAGACACCTCCGCACCTGAGTCCAGCATGGCTGGCTTCTGACTCGGCCTCCCAGAGACCCGGTCCGACATGGGCTTGGCCAGGCGGCGCAGAGCAGAGACCTGGGTGAGAGCAGTGCCTGAGGGCTGGGCCTCCTGGGAACACCCGCAGGGGGCATCGCCCCCCAGCCGCAGAGCGACTCCAACGCTTCTCAGGTGGCAAAGTGAGCCCGGGAGCAGCTGAGCACCTTTCAAGAGAGCTGAGCCTATCTGGGCTGGGTGAAGGTCCGGTACCCGTGGATAGCAGTTTCCCCAGAATGCATCAGGAGGGGCTGGGATCGAAGCACCGCACCATCCCGCGAGCTGTACGGGTGCTGGGGCAGGAGGCAGCTTGGACGAGTCACGTGACCAACTCAGCTGCCAGGACCCAGCTCCAGGAAGGAGGGAGGGGGACACAGCCTGTTGTGCACAGTCGCACATGGCATGCAGAGAATTCCTCCTTCCTGACCCCAGAAGATCAGCTGCCCCCGGAGGCAGGCGTTTCCTCCCTCGCAATCACTGTCATCTCCTGCCTGGTTACTCCTGGCCATAAAACCACCAGGCTCTGTGGGAAATCCACCCCACCCAGGGCCAGCGCCTTGGGAACAACCCAGCATTGGCGGAGCACGACCCACTGGGACAGCGGAGGGGACTATTCCGTTTGGAGAGGCCCCAGGGCCCTGCCCTGCCAACGGCCCGATCCAGGAGCCAGGCCTCAGCGCCCACCCAGTCACGGCCCCGTGAGCGGCTCTCCAGACCCCCGCAGGTGCAGGGGCTGGCACTCACCTCCTGGGTTTTCCTTCGCAGCACGATTTCCTGCTGCCGCTTCTGAGACTCCAGCGCCTGGATCTGAAACTGCGCGGGAGAGAAGCCGAGCCTCAGTCGACTCCTGAGCGGGCGTGAGCCGCTAAAGAGGAACCCAGGGTCTGGGGTAGAACCCATGGCAGCAATGGAGGCCAGCACGTGGGATGTTCTCAGTGCAGGCCATGGGCCAGATTTTGATCTCACCAGCAGCGGTGTAAAACCTGGATTTATTCTGCTGTAACCGATGGCAGCACTGTGGCATTTGTACCTGCCCTGAGCAGCAACCAGAGATGCAGGAGGAAGCAATCACCTCCTCTGACCTGGGGAAGGCGGAACCTGCCACCCCACCAGGTGCTGATCTCAAGGGATGGACAGACAGATGGACATGTGGTTGGGAGAGGGGACGTGCTGCGCCTTCAGCAGGGGGAGGAGTCCCCAGACAGACAGTGGGGTGGCTGGTTTCTGCACAGGGTACCCAGCACACAGCTCCCCAACCAGGCAGGGTTTTACGCTGTTCTATGCTGCCAGCCCCATTCCTGGCTTCACAGGACCTGCAGGCCTTGGCCGGCCAGTGGCCCAACACGGGATCTGAGAGGAGTGGGCCTGGGTGCCAAGCCGGGCACTGATCCCAGCGGCCGGGCACCCAGAAGAGCTCTAACACACTGTCGAGCAGAGGTAGGGCAGGACTGAACGTGGCATGTTCTTGATGCAGGTGACGGCTGGATTCACATCGCAGCAGCAGCAGCAGTGTAAATCTGGAGCGACTCCGCTAATGTCAATGCAGTTACTCCAGATTTACAACGAGCGTAATAGAGAGTGGAATCTGGTCCTCTGTTGGTGCAGCGCTTGCTCCAGATTTCCCATCACCTTGCTCAGCCATCCCTGCGGCTCAGCCACAGCTTTGCAGGGCTCCCCTGCTGCCCCATATCCCGAATGGCCCCACTCCCTGTCTCAGCCCTGCCCCGTCACAGGGGCTCCCCTGCCCCTGCCCCACCCTGCGTCAGGGGCTCTGGGTGCAGGCTGGCTCACCCAGGTAACTGCTCACCTGTGCACAGGGGAGGGGACCTGACACATCATGCATCAGCGAGGGCTCTCCAGCACCCTCCCCATCTGGTCCCAAGGAGCCTGGCTTGGGGCATCTCCCCAGGAAAGGCCCAGACCCCTTGGAGAACCCGCACTCCCCGCTGCACCCTGGCCAGCTGGTGTGGGAGCTCAGAGCCGAGTGAGGGGCACAGGCCCTAGCCAGAGTTGCCCTCTCTGCAGAGCCCTGGTGAGGAGCTGGGTTCTCACCTCCTGCCTGCGCTGCTCCTTCTTCAGCTGGGCGATCTCCCGATTCCGCTTGGTCTCCACCAGCCGCCTCCGCTGCTGCTCCTCCCGCATCTGCTTCATCAGTGCCACCTGTGGGCCCCCCGACAGCCACACCCAGCATAAGGAGTGTGCACAAGGGGCTGTGCCCATCCACCGCCCCTCCCCAGTTTGAAGAGCTAGCACAAGCGGGCCATGCCCCTCCAGCCCTCTCCTCCTCTGCCCAGCCAGGTACCTTCGCCTTCTTCATCTCTGCCACCTCAGCCTGCAGCTTCTTGAGCTCCCGCTCATAGCGCGACTGGTTCTTGAGCAGGCGAGCGTGTTCCTTCTGGGCTGCCTGCAGCTTCTGCAGGTCCCGATTCATCTCCTTCAGCCGCTTCTCGTAGTCTGCCTTGATCTTATTGGCCTTCTCCTCCGTGTAGCATTCCATGGTGCCTGAAGGGGGTGGCGCAGAGCCGCTCAGAGTGCCAGGCTAGGCCGAGCCCATCACGCTCCATCCCACCCAGCTGCCCCCTGGACCCACCAGGCCCCCAGGGAAAGCACCCTCAGTGGGGGGCACTTTAAATTAACTCTTGGCCTCCAGGGACAGGCCTGCCTGGTCCAGCAGCTCAAGAGATGTTCAATGGCCGAGTAGCCCAGAACAGTCATTGCCTGCAAGCCAGAACCATGGGCCTATTTTAGACCAATAACCCCGTCAGCAGAGCAGTGCCAGGCATGTGCCAGGGACAGCACCGCTCCAGGGACTGGGTGCACACTGTTCTCCTCCAGGCAGCCATTGCTGTTCAGCCCAGAGGAGGATGCTGCTGAAATGAGTTTGGTGGGACTCAGCTGGGGGCAGGTGTCTCAATCACTAAAGTCTCAGTTATAGCATCAGCTGCCCCCCTCGGGGAAGATGCCCAGGACTGAAAAGCCCTGGAGATGGAGCTCTCTGCATGGGCAGGCTATGCTGCTGCTCCTGCATTGGAGAGCCACAGTTTCCTCGCTGGGAGGAAGTCGGGAGCAGCTGGGAGCTTGGCCGCAGATGCCAGGTGGCTTTGCCTCTTTGCCTGGCCCTGTCTCCCTGACGCGTGTCAGAGCTTGGAGCTCCTCCGAGGGAAGGGACTTTCCCTGGGCCCTACACCCACTGTCTCCCCACAGCCAGTGGGCTGCACAGTTGGGAGGTCACGGGGTCACCAGGCCCAGCCCTGATCAAGAGGCGGTGTTGGTGTCACTAGGCATAGCTACCAGGTAACTCGGGAGAGTGGAAGGCCAAAAGTGCCGATGAAGCTCTTCTGCTCTGGGCCTACCTGAACCACAGTGACTCCATCTTGTGAACTCTCACCTACTTCTGTGCTAACTACTTACATGCTGAAGCAGAAATGTAAGGGTCAGCTTTTCTAGCAGCTGTAGACTAGCTGTAGTTTTGTTCAAACTAGCAAAACTTGTAGTGATAATGCGGGGGAAAAGGGGGAGGGAAAGACGGGGGAAAACTGCTGTAAACAGGCCTTGCAAGGCCAAGAGATAAGCAGGCGAAGGGAAAGTTTCTAACATGCACACTGTGTACCTGCTGTAATTGTTGTCTGGAAGGGAGGGGTAAGGGTGAAATAGACAAAGGCTTGCACAGAAACTGCTTGGAATATAAAAGGGAAAATTTGTTTGTATTTGTTGCACTTGATTTGAGACATGCTGGTCTCCTAGTGCCATTTCAGAGCTCTGAAATAAACTTGGCTTGCTTTCTCCCCTCGGTGTCTTTATTGGTGCCAAGCACACCGGGCGACGAACCCCTGTTTGCCATCTCGGGGCCTTTTTAGGCAGGCAACAGCGGGACAAGTGGCACACAGCTGAGGAGAAGGCTCGATCCCAGGAGCTGGGAAGCCAGACACTGAGCAGCCAGCGGGAATCTCTGGGGACCGCAAGAGGGACATGGAATGCAGGGGGCAGCAGCCCAGTTTGGGCCTCATTGGGCGCCGGGAGAACCCCAGGGTTTCTCCTGCCAGCGCTGGCTCAGAGGACCCGTGCGATGGGATGAGCAGGGGGGGGGTGGAGGGGGCACTGCCAGTACTGAGGTTCTGCAGCACCCGGTCCCTCTCCAGCTGGGTGTCGCGGATCTTGTTCTGCAGCAGGATCAGCTTCTCCTCGTACTGGTGCTTGAGGGTCTGCAGACGCCACTGGCTGTTCTCCAGCTCGTCAGTCAGCTTCTGCTTGATCTCGATCTCGCAGGTCAGGTCGGCCAGATCAGCCTGAAAATTCACCACTAGAGGTGGGGGGAGAGTCAGGCAGCCAGGCAGTCCCGGGGAGGTCAGGAGGAGAGAGCCAGGCAGTCCTGGGCTGGCCTGGAGAGGGGAGGGGCAGTGCCTGGCTCACGGGTCCCCTATGGACTCTGGCATTGCAGAGGAAAGGAGGCAGATGAGGCAGGACTCAGAGGGGATGGCATCTCGCTCCTGCGGTCTTAGCCTTGCCTGGGTAGCCGAAGGCGAATGCGGGGGGCTGAGGAGGAAGGGACAGAGCTTGGCAGCCAGGCCTGTGCCACTGAGCACCAGCTGAGCCGGACCACCTTAGCACCCTGACTGGCACCTCGTGCACCTCCAGCCAAGACCTGCCCAGCTCACCCTACAGGCCCACTGCAGCCGCCTACCGCCTCCCCAAAAGGGGCACAGCCCTGAGTCACTGTAGATATCCCCGGCCCCAGCCTGAGCACAGAGCTGGGCGCCGTGCCCTCTGAGTTACCCTTCTCCTCCGCATCGGAGTCCGAGTCCACCAGGCTCTCGTCGCTGCCCGAATCCTCGTCCTCATCCTCACAGCCACTCTCCTCCCGCTCCTCCTCCTCCTGGGAAAGAAGCGCAGGGTTAGGGCAGAGATCAGGAGCCTTAGGCCCCTCTCCTATCGTCGCAGGGGCTCAGGCCTCTCCCCATCCGCCACCCCCAGATGTGGGTGAATTAAAGCGATTGCCTCGGAAACCAGTGCCAGGCAGAGGCAGGAGAGAGGACGTTTGACCCGGGGCCAGGGGCAGGGCTGATCCCTGTGTGCAAAGGGAGTGGGCCATGTCTGGGGAGTTCCCCCCACCCTCCCCGCTGAGATGGCAGCTGAAAATGAAGGACCTGATGAGAACCTCCGGGACGGCTGGGGCAGAGGGGACACGGTTCACGGGACAAAGCCCAGCTGCACGGAAAGGCCTGTGGCTAGTTGCCCTGCCCCACCTGTTGCCAGGGTGTCAGATGGCACAGGGCACTGCCAGGGGGCAGAGGGGACTGTCTTACGCGCCATCCTCGGCCATGCCCTGCCCCCACTCTCCACACCTAGGCGGGGCCAAACAGCAGCAGACTGGCTGCCCTGTGGGGGGGTGGTCATGGACCCTGCCCCTGCCCCCCGGATCCCCTGCGACTCCCACAGACAGGCTGGGCTTTGCCCCACCTCCCAGGGTGCGGCAGGACACAGCTGCCCCAAGCGCCGGCGAGGCACAGAGAAGGCCGCTGGCATTCTGGCTAGCAATCGGGCTCCCACCCCCCACTCCACGGGGGAAGCCTCCCCCACCTCCTCGTTCTCGTCCGTCTCCTCCCAGTTCTCCTGCTGCAGCTTTGGCCTCTTCTTAAAGGCCTCCTTCTCCAGGCTGCCAGGAAGAGACGGGATGAACCCAGGTGACAGGGGAGCCCTGGCACACTTAGACCATACATCCCCAACACCCTCCATCTCAGAGCCCTTCAGGAACCCAGCTTCACTGCCCTCCAGAGGGACGGGCCAGACAGTGTTACCAGATGGGGAGACTGAGGCACAAGGAGGGGAAGGGACTCACCCAAGGTCATGTGGCACGTCAGAGGCAGAGCTGAGAAAAGAACCCAGGAGTCCTGATTCTCTGCTGTATGGCTTTGGCTTCCCAATGATGGGGCAGGACAATGTCTGGACCAGCAGGGCTGATGGGGGCTGGAGGGTGCCAGGGCTGGAAGCCAAGGGAGAAGTGGGCATCCCAATAACTATGGTCCTGCCATAATAATGAAGAGCCAGGGGTGGGAGCACCCAGAACAGCCCCCGCCCTCTGTTCCCAGCAAGGAGTTGGCCATCACCTCTTCCTCCACTGCCTGGTCTCCTTCAGCCGCTCCAGGTCCTGCTTGGCCCGCCGGAGGACTTCGGTGGCCTCTGCCTCCATGGAGACCACGGGGCTGCTGAGCGCCCCCAGGCCTGGGCCTGGAGATGAGCCCAGGGAGTACGGGGGCCTGGAGGAGACCCCCGACAGACTCCGGCGGAGCGACTCGTTCATGGCTTCGCTCTCCAAGAGCTTTGTCCTGGGGATCGGAGGGGCTTTTGGTTACGGAGATCTGCTGCCCTGGGCAGATGTCCAAACACCCCAGGGGAAAAGACACCCCCTCCCCCCAACCTCTAAGGAGGGGTGACCGGGAGAGTGTGTGTCTGGAACCTAAACTGCCCTCGCTCAGCTCGGACAAAGGGGCTCAGGGCTCTGCTCCCGGGGAGGGGTGCTGCAGAAGCACATCGCAGGGAAGGAAAGCTGGCATGGCCACCACTAACCATCTGCACGCCTCTTGTGGGAGCAAAGAGTCACAGCAGATGCCACTGCATGGATTTAGTGCCTTCACTTAGATGGCAATGCAGCCCAGGCCACGTCACAAAGGCCCCAGGGCTTCCCACCAGGTCTGAACGCTAACGGGAGAGAAGCAACCCTATGGCCGACAGCCAGTTCTCAACAGCCACGGTGATACGCTGACATGGCAGCCTAAGGGTTAATCTTCAGCAGCGGCTGCGCTAGACACGGTGGGGCACCTCTGTTTTCTAGCATTACGGACAGGGGTCTGGATCCTCAGCGGGAGGGGCGTAAATCGGCATTGCTCCAGGGACCCCAGTGGGACAACGCTGATTTTACACCAGCTGAGAATCTGGCCCAGAATGAGCGAGGGGATTCCTGTCTCCGGGGTTGTCAGTTTCTCCAGCACGAAATCCACATTTAGGAGCAGCACTAGCTATCAGACTGCATTTCAATGTACCCCTGGGAGGCATTTAAGTCCGGATCAGCCAAGGCTCCAGAGAAAGCTTGGGAGCACAAGGGCCGGACAGGACGCCCTACAGGATGGAGACATTTCCATCTCGAATGTGGGGCTTTTATTTATATTTCAGCAGCACCGAGAGAGACAGGATCAAGGCCCTGTTGTGCCAGGTGCTGCACACACCCGTGAGACGGGCGCTGCCCCAAAGCGCCGACAATCTCAATGGTCGCATCAGACCAAAGGCAAGAGAGAGGGGAAGTGACTTGCCCAAGGTCATTGGCAGAGCTGCGATGCCAGCCTACTATTTGAACCCAGTGCCCGCGGCACCAGTCACCCAGCCGGGAGCGGCAGAGCCAGAGAGGGAATCTGGGCCTCCAGAGCCCCAGGTCAGCAGCCCCCCCGCTAGCCCGCACTGCCTCTTTGCAGGTCCTCTCAAGCTGCACGCGATACGCGGCCCCCCAAGATGGGCGGAAGGAGAGAACGTGACCCACGCCCACCTGAACTCCTTGATCTCCCGGATGTAGTTCAGGATCAGGGCGCCGATGGCCTCGTTGCCGTCACCTGGAGGGACAGAATTAGGATCATGCACTAGATCAGAAACACCTAGCAGCTGGTATGCCACTCAGCTGCCCTTGGACCTGAGCTCTGGGGTGGCTGTAATTTTCGTGGGACCGATCCTCATGCCCCACCTCGCAGACACGTTCTCCGGAGGTGCCCATCCTCACCTGCCTTGGCCTCCTGGCTCATCAGGTGGGTGACCTGGCTGTTGATGGCATCAATGGCCTCCTGCATGGCCTTCACCCTCATGCACAAGGTGGCGTGCTCCTTCTGGAGCATGGTGTTCTCCTGGAACAAGTCACTGTAGCCATCGACGCCGTCCTCCCCGATCACACGCTTGCCCTGCAGGGAGAGGAGAAAGGGAGATGCAGAGAGGGCAAAGCCACAGCGTCGGTCAGCCCTGGCCAAACCCAGCCGGCCACGTGCTCAATGGTGCCGCACTGAGGAAGATGGGTAGGGTAACCCTACGTCCCGTTTCGGCTGGGACAAGTCCCTTTTTTAAGCCATGTCCCGGGCGTCCAGACTTTTTTTTGGCAAAAGTGGGCATTTGTATCCAAGGGCAAACGGGACAAGCACCCAGTTTTGTCAAGAAAGTGGGGTGCAGAGGAACGTGGGGGGGAGGCCGGGATCCAGCGGGGGGCAGGCAGGGCTCGGGTGAGCAGCGACGCTGGCCCCAGCCTTTGGGAAATAGTCGGCCTATCCCGTATGTGCTTTGCTGCTCGCCCCAGCCCTGCCTACCCTCTGCACAGGGAGGGGGGCTCGCGTGAGCGGCTCAGGCCAGCCCCACATGGGGGGAGGGACTCAGGCGAGTGGCTCGAGGCAGCCCCGTGGGGGGGGGGAGGAGGAGGAGGAGGGGCTCAGGCCAGCCCCACGGGGTGTTCTGTTTTCCCTTTGGGAAATATGGTCACCTTAAAGATGGGTCACAGCAAGAGGAGCAGGGAAGAGGCAGAGACTCAAAAAATGGCAGGCGTGCCCGTGGGAAGGCCGTGCTCGGGGGACAGCAGAAACAGGGAGCAGCTGACATGCTGTAAGTGCCTTTTACTCAGGTAAGGTACTGATCTGAGCCCCATGATGGCAGGAGCTGAGCACCTCCCAGTTTAATGCATTTACCCTCATGCACCCCCAGGGGGCATGGCAGTGCTCTGACCTGGGCAGATGGGGATTGAGGCCCTGAGGCTAAGGGAGTTGCCCAAGGTCACATGGGGAGTCTGTGGCAGAGCAAGGACTTGACCGCAGGGCTCCCAAGTCCCAGGCCAGTGCCATGACCACTGGGCCATCCTTCCTCTCGGGCTGGGGAGATACATGACTCAGCTCAATAGCAACCTCTGGCTGCCTAAGGGCTGGTGCTGATGGGAAACCAGTCCAGACAAGCTCAGCATGAAGCAGGATGTCTGATATGCCGCACAGGACAGGGATATAAAGCAGGAGGTGCCTTCCCAGCTCCCAAAGGTACCCTGAAGCCTTCTCCCTGTTCAGACATGACATACAGCCCTTGAACAGCCTACCTCGCCATAGTTCCTTGCATCCTACCCACAAACTACAGCACCACTGAAACACAGCCATCTCTGGGGTGGAGCCCAGTGCCACAGCATACACCGCACCCAGGAGGGCATGGTGCTGGCCAAGGCCAGCAGAGGAGTAGCTGTACACACAGCATGGGGCCAGATCTGTGCAGGGGAGGCAGGAATACTTTCCCCATGCCATTCGAGGCTGTGTTGCTGCAGCTGGGATTTGAACCTGTGACAGCAAGGAGTCCAGGTCATACCCAGGCTTTGTACATGCAAGTAGGTCACCCTCTAGCAGCCAGTCCCAGCAACCACAACAGCCTGCCACAAACTCAGTTAGTGGAGTTACTCCATTAGCCCAAGCGGCAGGGGCCGGCGTGGAAGGTCCTGGGTTCGATCCTCGCTGGTGACCCGAGTGGGCCGTACACACACGAGGCTTCACCTGCTCAGCCGCCCCTTACCGCCTTGTACTCCATGAGCTCCATCTGGAGGCGGGCGATCTCGGCCCGCAGGGCGCTGATCTGCTGGCTGGTTTTGTCCTGGTTCACCACCACCTTGTTCTTGATGTTGCGAGCCCGGTTGGCGTACTTGAGCGTGTTTAAGGTCTCCATGAAGTCCCGGTCAGAGGGGCTGATGCAGGTGATCATGATGGTTTGGCTAGGGAGGACGGAGAGCCAATGGTGTCAGCTGGAGCTGCCATCAAACAATGCAGCACCTGGGCCACGTCAGATCAGCCAATTCCAACGCTGGCACATGGGTGCCTATTGGCAGCTCCAGCCACAACCCCCTTTGGACTTTATTTACTTTATAAACGGGGTGTGGGCCCCTTCCACCCTGGGCCGGCACAGGCTGGGAGTGTGGCTCAGGCAACAGCAAAGAGAACCCTGGGTGGCCTCCCCTGCTCATTACAAAGTGGTGTTCAGGGAGTCGCCACCCCGGGCAGCCCATGGCAGGGCATTCGGGGCATCACTGAGACAGGAAGGGGGAGGGATTAGAGCAATCCCGTGCTGGGAAACTCAGCTGCCAAGTCCCAGATCACGAAGGGCTCAGAGGCCTTTTGCAAGAGCTAATTCCACGAAAGCTGCCTAATTGCGTCTGGGGCCCGGGATCAAGAGAGCAGAGATAATTACCTTCGAAAAGTCACCATGGAGACTCCACCGGACCCTCAGCAACGCACCACCCCAGGAAACCTACACGGCACTTCGGGTCCATCCCTGAGCCCGACCGGCCCTCCTGTTACTCAGAAATCCCCCACCCGCCTCAGGCGACACTCCCAGGGTGCAGACCCAGCGAGGGCACAGCTCTTCCATTCTGGGTCACACACACCCAGCTGAAGCTGGCACCCCTTGGGTGATCCCACGCCCTGGCTCAGGGTGCCTGTTACCTGTTCCCCCCAAGGGAGTCCTGGAGGAGCCGGGTCAGTTTGGAGTCTCGGTAGGGTACGTGCACCGCTTTCTTGCTCTGGTCTCCAAGGGCGCTTATGACGTTTCCCGACGCCAGCTGCCAACAAAAACCGGAAGGGACTGAGTTTTCCCCCCGTGCTGGGGAGGGCCCCTCCCTGTAGAAAACAAAGCTCAGGGTGATCGGAGCCACCTCTTTCCAGGGAGCGGGGGGGCTCTGGACCAATGCACTAGCAGCCAGTCAGTGCACCTATACCAGCCAGCCAGTGTGCAGCCCCTCTCCTGCCTCCAGGTTATTCCCGAGCCCCCAGACCCAGGAATCTACCCCTACTGGGGACAGTGCTGGGTAGCGCAGCTAGTGGCCCCATCCCTCACCACCGAGTCCACCGCGCGACCCCTAGTGGTGACCCATGGTGGCTCAGTCTGGGAGCTAGTGAACCAGGCAGGGTCTGTCTGTGTCCAGCAGCCCCTTTATATCCACTGCAGCCTGTCCCAGTCTCCTCCACCCGCTAAGAGCCTACCAGGCCGCAGTTGATGGAGATGCCCTCCTTGGTTCTCTCGCCCGTAGCTCCCGTCCGCTTCAGCCTCTCCGAGACAGCCAGGTCGACAAAGTGGAACTTGGCGGTGAGGGTCTCGTATTCGCTGGTGGCCTGGGATCCCTCTGGAAGGCCGGTCACCTGGCAAGCAGACACGCTGCAGCGTCAGTGCCTCCCGCAGGGGAACAGGGCTTTATCCCTCTGCTATGCTAGATCCCAACCCGCCCCGTCGCAGAGCATCCCGCTGTGGCTCTGCTGTCAACCAGCACGTGGCAGGGAGACGTAGGAACTAGCCTGACAGCGGCTCACGCCTGCCGTGCTGTGCGGCGAAGGGCGCTCCCCTGTCCCTCTCGCGCAGTCTTACCAGGTCGGGCTGGGCACAGACTCGCATTTGGCACAGGTGGATGGTGAAGATGGCGTGGGAGCGGGAGCTCTGGACATTCATCTGGGTGCTGGCGGTTGTGCGGGACAGAGCTCCCTGCTTCAAGCACTGGATCAGCTGCAACAACAAGGAAAGGGGTCAAAGAAATTTCCACCCCAGCCTGCTGGGAGGGGGGGAGATGCCAGAGTGGGGAGGGCACCCTAGCTCAATGTGCCATAGTCACCCTGGGATGGGGGCAGCCGAGCCCCTGCATGGCATGCAGGATCTCCTGCCGAGCCATCCAGGCCCGGGTGCCAGGGCCCTGTGCTGAGAGATCCCTGCCCAGTGGCAACAGGGAACAAGGGAGCAGGCACTGTAGGGAGACCCCGGAACAGCCCCGCTCACGAGTCACCAGGAAAGCCAAACCCCAGACCAGGGCAGAGGCTAACTCAGGGTCTGTGTGCTCGGAGAAGAAGGGATTGGGAACCCGCCCATTCACAGCCATGGCGAGTAACGTGACACTCTACAGACCGAGGCCCTGGTGTGCTAGGTGCTGTACAAACGCTGAGAGACCACCCCAGCCCCAGCCCCATGCGGCTGACAGAGAAGGGACTTGCAAAGGTTACGCCGCAGCAAGTGGCCCTGTGGGTAACAACCCAGCTCTCCCAGGGCCCAGCCTAGAGTCCTAAGCACTGATCCACGCTGCCCCCCGTGCTCTCTGCTGCACATGAAGTGTCCAGGGGCAGCAGAGGAGGCATTTGACCTCCAGGTCCTGAGGGTCGTTTCTGCTATCCCCAGTGGCTGGGAGACGTTCCCGCTCACAGACAACGCACAGGGCAAGGGCTTCTCCAGGACCAACCCCCTCCATGCGCTTGTGCCAGGAGATACCCGCTTGAGGCAGCAGTAGAGACGCATCCCGGCTTCACGTGCTCACTGTCCTGCCTTTGGGCCT
>NW_027052748.1:88893-189261 GCF_011386835.1 Chrysemys picta bellii | reverse complement strand
TTTCACATACTCAGGGATAGAACCCAGGAGTCCTCACCCCTGGCTTTAACCTCTAGACTCCACTCCCTTCTCTGAGCCTGGGATAGAACCCAGGAGTCCTGGCTCCCAGCCCCCCAGCCCCTCGCACAGAGGCTGTCACCATGTCGCTGTAGGTGTCCCGGCAGAGTGTTTTGCACCCGAAGGCAGCACTGGAGATGGAAATGCAGAACTCCAGGATGGTGAAGACCAGGAGAATTGCGGCCACCCCAGACATGGTATCTTGGCCAGGGGAGATCCACAAGGGACTGACTGACAATACACACAGTGCCCCCTGCTGATCCACCCGCTCCCCACAGTACGGCGCCTCCTGCTGATCCTCCTGCTCCACGCAGCACGGCGCCCCCGCTGATCCTCCCGCTCCCCGCGGCACAGCGCCTCCTGCTGAGCCCCCCCTCCCGCTCCTGGCAGCACGGCGCCCCGAGCTGATCCTCCCGCTCCCCACGGCATGGCGCCCCCTGCTGATCCTCCCGCTCCCTGCAGCACAGCGCCCCCTGCTGATCCTCCCGCTCCCCGCGGCACAGCGCCCCCTGCTGAGCCTCCCGCCCCGCTCCTTTCAGCATGGCGCCCGCTAGGGACCTCCCATCCTGCTCCCTGCAGCGCTGTGCCCTTCATTGAGCCCCTGCCCCCTCTCTGCAGCATGGCGCCCCCTAATAGCGTTCAGGGCATCAGTCCCAACTCCTGGGCCACGGCCTGATGAGCAGGGTCACAGATAGCACCAGTGCCCCCAGCTTTGCGGGGCAGAGCTGGGCCGGCCCGGGGGGCAGCCGGACTCACTGCAGGCACTCGGGAGATCGGCGCGCAGGACTTGGACTCCTCGATCCACTGGCAGGTTCCGTGCGGGTAGTAGAAGATAAACGAGAGCGAATAGAGGACGATGCTCACTCCGGCCACTATGGCACTGAGGGTATTCGTAGCCAGCATGGCCTTCACCTGGGAGAGGAGGCGTCAGAGACGTGGGGCCAGGAGGCCCAGCTATGTCATCCACACACCCCACACCTCCCACCCCTGCATCCCCCCAGCCACCCTCCGGCCCTTGAATCCTGCACCCCTCCAGACGCCCTCGGCCTGTGCCCAGTCTCCACGGTACAGCAGGTCGGTGGAGATTTTAGTGTCTAGCGAAACAAGGCGGGTAAGATCTCTGCTGGAGAAAGAGGCAAGCCAGCCTGATCTCCAGAGCTCTTCTTCTGTTCCTCGTTACAATCTTCAGCCTGAAACGGGTGGCTTTCAGCCATTCGCTGCAGTTTTCAGTAGCAACGTTTTGGGCTTTGGGGCAATTTTGAGTAGACATTTTTCATTTTTCCCTGCACTTTTTAGCACCTTCCAGCTACAAATTTGCTCTTTCTTGGGCAAGTTTTGGCAGTCAATTGGCCGTTTTTACCTGTTTGGGGTGGGCTGCTGTTTCCGTCTGAAAAAACTTGGGAGGGGGGGAGAATTTTTGGTGGCTGTTTTGGGCTGAAATTTTTCAATTTTGGGCAATTTCCCCCTGGAAATTCTTCCTTTCGTGACGGTTTTTGGGTAAAATGTTTCAATTTTCAGCCGTTTGGGCAGTTTTTGAATGAGAATTTTCAATGTTGGGAAAAAAGTCAAAATTTTCCTTTGGAATTTGCAGTGAATTCCCCCCCAAATTTTTCATGTTTCATTTAACTTTCCTTGGGGGGGAAACCCCAATATATTCCAACTGGCTCAAAAACAGGGGACAAAAGCCTCATTCCTTACCAGTGAAATCTTGGGGTTCTTGGCAGCTTCCACACAAATGAACCCTGAAAGGATGTCCTGGGGGAAAAGCAGAGATGGGTGAAAGCTGCCGCCCACTCTTCACCCAACAGGTGAGACCATCCCAGTGCCCCCCACTCGCTTGGTACCTCAGTTTCCCCTCCATGCATTAGGTATAATGGCACTCTCTCCCTCACAGGCAGGGTGAGGATCAATACACTGGGGGGGGTGTGGAGGGGGGAGGTCACACATTACTCAAGCTCATTACACATCCCAGAGGCTCCCTCCCCACCATGCCAAGGGCCTTATGTGTCCCCCACTTCCCCTCCCTTCCATGCCAGGGGGTTTCTGGGTTCTGCATTCTTCCCTTTCCCCCCATGCCAGAGGCTCTGTATGCCCCACAGGGACTCAGTTGAAGATGGGGAAGGGGTCCAGGTGCTGCGGTGATGGGGGCCAAAGAAGCCCCTGTGATAGGTCGGGGCTCTGCACAGACACACAGCCAGTGGCCACCCGGAGGACTCACAGAAGGGACATGCGAGCTCACTCAGCAGGTCAGCGGCAGGTCAGAGGGCTCTCCAAGCCCCACGGCCAGTGCCCCAGTCACCACTCTGCCACCCCTGGCTGTGCCAGCTGGGCTTCCAAAGACCTCTGGCCATGCTCCGGGAAGCCGGGTTCAGGGTACGGTGCTGGCTGGCTAAACCACGCGATAGCGAGGATTTGGAGACGATGGCCTCCTTTTCACACACACACCCCGAAGCCCCCACCACTAGGACTTACCAGGATCCCTGTCCAAAAGGGGGTCCCCACATGTATCGCTATTAGCTGGTGCTCATTTCGCCAGGGTGAAGATGATGCTGAAAGCTACCTGCACAATGCCTGTGCGTATCTGTGTGATCTGCCAAGACACCATGGGGCATAACATGTTACTGGCCAGGAGCTGCATTCTGGGGAACTTACTACACAGTTACTCAATCCCTACTACACAATTACTCCATCCCTACCACATGGTGACACAGTTTCTACTACACAGAATCTCTGTATTTTGGCTTGTCATTCATGAGAGGATAAAGCCTCTAGACAGAGCCTCAGGAGACTTGTGTTCTATTCCCAACTCTGCCACTGGCCTTCTGGGTGACCATGGACAAGTCCCTTACCCTCCCTGTGACTCAGTTTCCCCACGATACCTCATTTGTAAAGTACTTTGAGACTGACTGATGACAAAGGCTACTAAGAGCTAGGGATGATAATTATATGACTACACATCTACTTAGGTCAAGATTTCCAAAGGTATTTAGACAGCTGAATGCAGGTAGGTGCCTCTTGGGCTTGAAAAAAGTGCCAGAGCTAGGTGCCTAACTCCCATTGACCTTCCATGAGCTGCAGGCACCTAACCTGTGTAAGACTTAGTAAGTCCTACTTGAGCCTCTGTGCAACATTGGCCACCTAAATACCTTTGTAAAGCTGGGTCTTAGTCCCTACTATGTGGCTGTTCAGTCCTTACTACTTGGTTACTCAGTCCTTACTACATGGTTAATCGTTCTTTACTAGATGCCTTCTCAGTCCTTCCTACTCAGTTCTTACTACATCCTTACTCAGTCCTTACTGCATAGATTCATAGATTCTAGGACTGGAAGGGACCTCGAGAGGTCATCGAGTCCAGTCCCCTGCCCTCATGGCAGAACCAAATATTGTCTAGACCATCCCTGATAAACATATATCTAACCTACTCTTAAATATCTCCAGAGATGGAGATTCCACAACCTCCCTAGGCAATTTATTCCAGTGTTAAACCACCCTGACAGTTAGGAACTTTTTCCTAATGTCCAACCTAAACCTCCCTTGCTGCAGTTTAAGCCCATTGCTTCTTGTTCTATCCTTAGAGGCTAAGGTGAATAAGTTTTCTCCCTCCTCCTTATGACACCCTTTTAGATACCTGAAAACTGCTATCATGTCCCCTCTCAGTCTTCTCTTTTCCAAACTAAACAAACCCAGTTCCTTCAGCCTTCCTTCATAGGTCATGTTCTCAAGAACTTTAGTTATTCTTGTTGCTCTTCTCCGGATCCTCTCCAATTTCTCCACATCTTTCTTGAAATGCAGTGCCCAGAACTGGACACAATACTCCAGTTGAGGCCTAACCAGCGCAGAGTAGAGCGGAAGAATGACTTCTCGTGTCTTGCTCACAACACACCTGTTAATGCATCCCAGAATCATGTTTGCTTTTTTTGCAACAGCATCACACTGTTGACTCATATTTACCTTGTGGTCCACTATAACCCCTAGATCCCTTTCTGCCGTACTCCTTCCTAGACAGTCTCTTCCCATTCTGTATGTGTGAAACTGATTTTTCCTTCCTAAGTGGAGCACTTTGCATTTGTTTTTCTTAAACTTCATCCTGTTTACCTCAGACAGTTTCTCCAATTTGTCCAGATCATTTTGAATTATGACCCTGTCCTCCAAAGCAGTTGCAATCCCTCCCAGTTTGGTATCATCTGCAATCTTAATAAGTGTACTTTCTATGCCAATATGTAAGTCGTTAATGAAGATATTGAACAGAGCCAGTCCCAAAACAGACCCCTGTGGAACCCCACTTGTTATGCCTTTCCAGCAGGATTGGGAACCATTAATATCAACTCTCTGAGTACGGTTATCCAGCCAGTTATGCACCCAACTTATAGTAGCTGCATCTAAATTGTTTCTGCCTAGTTTACCGATAAGAATATCATGCGAGACTGTATCAAATGCCTTATTAAAGTCTAGGTATACCACATCCACTGCTTCTCCCTTATCCACAAGACTCGTTATCCTATCAAAGAAAACTATCAGATTGGTTTGACATGATTTGTTCTTTATAAATCCATGCTGGCTATTCCCTATCACCTTACCACCTTCCAAGTGTTTGCAGATGATTTCCTTAATTACTTGCTCCATTATCTTCCCTGGCAAAGAAGTTAAACTAACTGGTCTGTAGTTTCCTGGGTTGTTTTTATTTCCCTTTTTATAGATGGGCACTACATTTGCCCTTTTCCAGTCTTCTGGAATCTCTCCCATCTCCCATGATTTTCCAAAGATAATAGCTAGAGGCTCAGATACCTCCTCTATTAGCTCCTTTGAGTATTCTCAGATGCATTTCATCAGGCCCTGGTGACTTGCAGGCATCTAACTTTTCTAAGTGATTTTTAACTTGTTCTTTTTTTATTTTATCTGCTAAACCTACCCCCTTCCCATTAGCATTCACTACGTTAGGCATTCCTTCAGACTTCTCCGTGAAGACCAAAACAAAGAAGTCATTAAGCATCTCTGCCATTTCCAAGTTTCCTGTTACTGTTTCTCCCTCTTCACTGAGCAGTGGGCCTACCCTGTCTTTGGTCTTCCTCTTGCTTCTAATGTATTGATAAAAAGTCTTCTTGTTGCCCTTTATTCCCATAGCTAGTTTGAGCTCATTTTGTGCCTTTGCCTTTCTAATCTTGCCCCTGCATTCCTGTGTTGTTTGCCTATATTCATCCTTTGTCATCTGTCATAGTTTTCATTTTTATATGACTCCTTTTTATTTTTTAGATCATGCAAGATCTCATGGTTAAGCCAAGGTGGTCTTTTGCCACATTTCCTATCTTTCCTACCCAGCGGAATAGCTTGCTTTTGGGCTCTTAATAGTGTCCCTTTGAAAAACTGCCAACTCTCCTCAGTTGTCTTTCCCCTCAGTCTTGATTTCCATGGGACCTCACCTATCAGCTCTCTGAGCTTCCCAAAATCTGCCTTCCTGAAATCCATTGTCTCTATTTTTCTGTACTCCCTTCTACCCTTCCTTAGAATTGCAAACTCTATGATTTCATGATCACTTCCACCCAAGCTTCCTTCTACTTTCAAATTCTCAATGAGTTCCTCCCTATTTGTTAAAATCAAGTCTAAAACAGCTTCCCCCCTAGTAGCTTTTTCAACCTTCTGAAATAAAAAGTTGTCTGCAATGCAGTCCAATATATTTGTTGGATAGTCTGTGCCCCGCTGTGTTATTTTCCCAACATATATCTGGATAGTTGAAGTCCCCCATCACCACCAAATCTAGGGCTTTGGATGATTTTGTTAGTTGTTTAAAAAAAGCCTCATCCACTTCTTCCACCTGGTTAGGTGGCCAGTAGTAGACTCCTAGCATGACATCACCCTTGTTTTTTACCCCTTTTAGCCTAACCCAGAGACTCTCAACACTTCCGTCTCCTATGTCCATCTCTACCTCAGTCCAAGTGTGTACATTTTTAATATATAAGGCAACACCTCCTCCCTTTTCCCCCTGTCTATCCTTCCTGAGCAAGCTGTACCCATCCACACCAACATTCCAATCATGTGTATTATCCCACTAAGTTTCAGTGATGCCAACAATGTCATATTGTATTTATTTATTAGCACTTCCAGTTCTTCCTGCTTATTCCCCATA
The DNA here is from genome assembly GCF_011386835.1 of Chrysemys picta bellii. Taxonomy (NCBI): domain Eukaryota; kingdom Metazoa; phylum Chordata; order Testudines; family Emydidae; genus Chrysemys; species Chrysemys picta. The sequence goes on along the minus strand of NW_027052748.1, from coordinate 183,083 downwards.
CTTCTCGCATTTGTATAGAGGCATCTAAGATGCTGGTTTGATCTTGCCTCCCTGTTTTGCCGTGACCCTCCTTTCTCTCTGCCATTATAGCCCACGCTCCCTCTTGTTTCTGACCCATCTCCCAGGTCTCCATGTTCCCCACTTATCTGTGGGCTTTGCTCACCTGTCCCCGTCGAACCTAGTTTAAAGCCCTCCTCACTAGATTAGCCAGTCTGTGTCCAAATAGGGTCTTTCCCCTCCTCGAAAGGTGAACGCCATCTCTGCCTAGCAGTCCTTCCTCGAATAGCATCCCGTGGTGGAGGAAGCGAAAGCCCTCCTGGCGACACCATCTTCTTACTACATGGTTATTCATTCCCTACCAGATGGTTACTGAGTCCTTATTACACGGCTACTCATTCCCTACTAGATGGCTATCCAGTCTTTACTACATCGTTTCTCAGTTCTTACTATATCCTTACTCACTAAATTGTTTCCTTACTCAACTAAATTGTTACTCAGTTCTTAGTACATTAGTACTCAGTCCTTATTGCATAGATGCTCTGTGCTTACTACATGGTTATTCATTCCTCACTAGATGGTTCCTCAGTCTTTACTACAGGGTTATGAAGTTCTTTCTACAGTTATTTAGTACTTATACAATTCAACTACTGAATTAAGCATTTAGTAAATCTCTCTACCTAACTAATCAACTTAGATAGCATCTACCTTTGTTTTCGTCTATATTTCCCATCACCTTAGTATGGAAGTAATGGATTAAAATCATGTAGTTGCTTCCTGCTCCCAAGTGGAATATTCCTAATGAAAACAGCTGGGAATTAGGACTCCTGGGTTCCATCCCCAGCTCTGGAGGGGAGTGGGGGGGTCTAGTGGGTTACAGCAGAGGAGCTAGGACTCCTGGCTTCTATTTCCAGCTCTCATAGGGGAGGAGGGTGCTCAGAGGGTCAGGTCTTGTGCATCCTGACTCTGACTCACTGTAAATCTAGCTCCGTGCCTCAGTTTCCCTCTCTGTATTTCAGAGCCAATCATCCCCAACCACATTTCTAAGGCACTTTGGGATCCTCAGTGCCACAGCACTATATCAAGGCCACACATGACAGCCTATGGCCAAGGACAGGACCCCCTGCCTCGTTGAGCCACCACAGGAGGGAGTCTAGTATCCGTCAAGGCAGGGTTATGATACTGTCTAAAGCGTCTCGAACTGGTCGATATACTGACGTTAGCCATGACTGAAGCGGGCGAAGCCTGAGTCTGGCATGCTGTATTGCGTAGGTACAAGTGGCCATACACCCCAACAGTTTCAGGCAATTCCTTGCTGTAGTGGTGGGAAACTGCTTGAGGCCCCATATTATGTCACCCAGTGACCAAAACCTGGCTTCTGGGAGGTATGCCCTTGCTTGAGTCGAGTCTACCACTGCCCCATCAACTCTAACCTCCGTACAGGGGAGAGTGTCGATTTGGCCTCGTTTAGAGGGAGACCCAGTTCATCAAACGTCCTTCTTATGAGGCCAACCTGCGCCTCCACTCAAGATCTGGAGTGGCCTTTGATCAGCCAGTCATCGAGATACGGGAACACCTGTTCCTGCTGCTTACCCAGGAACTGCCACGCACTTGGTGAACACCCGAGATGCCACCAACAGGCCAAATGGGAGGACAATAAACTGATAGTGACTGTTGTTCATCGCAAACCTGAGGTATTTTCTGTGGGGTGGAATTATCGCTATGTGAAAGTATGCATCCTTCAAGTCAAAGGCGGCATACCAGTCTCCTGAATCCAGTGAGGGGATCATGGAGGCCAAAGAAACCATGTGGAACTGGAGTTTTTTGATGAACTTGTTGAGTTCTTGCAGGTCTAGAATGGGCCTGAGCCCACCCTTGGCTTTTGGTATTAGGAAATACTGGGAGTAGAAGCCCTTGCCCCTTTGCTCCCGAGGAACCTCTTCCACTGCCCCTACAGAGAGGAGCGAGTGCACCTCCTGTATAAGAAGTTGCTCGTGAGAGGGGTCCCTGAAGAGAGATGGGAAGAGGGGTGGAAGAGTGGGAGGGCACAGAATTGGATGAAATATCCCCTTTCTTCTGTGTGGAGCACCCAGCGGTCTGAAGTGATATGGGACCATGGACGGTAAAAAGGGAATAGTTGGGACGAAAAGGTAAGTAAGGTTGGATCCAGTTCCAGCACTGGTGTACCATCCTTGATCACACCCTGAAAAGGCTGGTCTGGCCGGGCAGTGGCTTGGGCTGGCCCAAGCCATGGCCTGAGGAGGGGTGCTGCCTTCTTCTACCACTCCTATTCCTCCTACAAGGAGCGTCCTCACGGTTCTGAGCTTGGTAGAACCTAGAGGGAGGCTGCAGCCAGAAATGCCTATTTTAAGTGGCGGGGGTATGGAGCCCCAAAGATCTGAAGGTGGCCCTTGAGTCTTTCAGACTATAGAGTCTTTTATCTGTCTTATCGGAGAAGAGGGCCAAACCCTCGAAGGGGAAGTCCTGGATTGTTTGTTGGACCTCAGGGGCAGACCAGAGACCTGCAACCAGGAACTCCTCCTCATTACAACCCCCGTGGCCATTGGACGTGAGGCTGCGTCTGCTGCGTCCAATGCCGCCTGTAGGGACGCACTGGAGACCAGCTTTGCCTCCTCCACTAATGCCGAGAACTCTGTGCGAGAGTCCTGCGGCAGGAGCTCCGCAAACTTGGCCAAACTTGGTTCTTAGGGGAGGGGCCCTGGTAGCCCTGGCGCTCTCGCTGATTGGCTGCATCAACCGCCAGGGAGTCGGGGGATGGGTGGATGTACAAATGTTCATATCCCTTAGAAGGGACAAAGTACCACCTCTCATTCCTCTTGGCCGTAGGGGCCAGAGATGCAGGGGTCTGCCATAGGGTTTTTGTTGTCTCTGTAATCATCTTTACTAAGGGCAAGGTGATACGAGAGGGTCCAGAGGGCGCAAGGATGTCAACAACTGGGTCGGATTCCTCCACCACCTCCTCTGCCTGTATGCCCAAGTTCTGGGCAATGCAACATAACAGCTGTTGGAGGACCCTGTTATTCTCCAAAGCTGGGGCCATCGATGTCCCCACCACAGCTTCATCAGGGAAGGATGAGGAGGAGAGGCCTGCCAGCGGGTCCTGCTCACTCCCTTCAGCGCCCCAAGGGTCTCGCAGCATTGCTGACCCCCTAGGTCTAAAGCGTGCAGTGCCAGGGAACGGAAATATCGGTGCCAAGACAGGCGGTGCCAAAGTTGTTGATTCCGGCGGTGCCGATATCGTTGACACCGGTGGCACCAAGGATGAAGTTGTCAGCGGTGCCGTTGTTCGGAGGGTCGGTGCCAGAACTGCAGGGGACAACAACGGTGTCAGCGGTGCTTCTGCTGGTGGTTCTGCTGCCTGCAGGGGGATGAAGGATGCTGAGGACAACGATGCCGACCTGGACCTTGAGCCCTGGATCTGTCCCTGGCTCTGCTGATACACCCAGGGTGTCCAAAAGGGCCACTGCATCGAAGGTTGCCACTATGGAGGCCACGGTGCAGGGTAGGGCTGGTTGTTGTGGGATCTGGACCTCCTGCTTCTGGTCCTATCAGAGCAGTAGGATTCCGACTGTGAGGTCTCCAAGTAGGAGGACCACGGAGGAGTAGTACTCTGGGCCACCAGAGAGCAGTGCAGCTCCCCAGTGTGGGTGGGCCGGGGAGAGGTGCGCCGAAGATGGTGATTGGCGCCCTATCATCGCTGGTTTGCCCCTTGATTGGAACTGGGCCGCACAGTCACTGGCGACTTGTCTCTCCTCTGCAGGGAGGAAGGCACCGTGAGATGTATAAGGTCCTAGGCTGGCTCAAATGCCTCTGGCGTTGAGGGGAGCTGGAGGTGATCCCCTTGGCAGTCCGGGGACCGTTGAGGGGTTCAGACTCAACTGTATCCGAGATGGGGCAGGAGTCAACGAGACCCTGGAAGGTGGGAGAGACGAGGTGGCCTGGCTCAAAATGTGCTTCAATGCTGCAGGTCCCTTGGTCTTTGGAGGGGGAGAGCGGCCCCTATCTGGCCTTTTCTTCTGTGACACCGGGGACTGAGAACGGTGCCAGACAGAAGAAGGTTTCTTTTGGGCGGAGCCGTGGCAGTGCCGTGAGTCCTTAGGGTCCTTCTTCGGCACCGGCTAGTGCATCGACAGCACCGGAGCACTGTGGACCGACGAGGAAGTGCTCGGCGTGGATTCTGCCAACTCCGAGTTGGATTGCGCTTGGAGTGCCGCTTCCATTAGCAGGCTTTTCAGCCTTTGATGTCTTTAAGGGTCCTAGGGTGAAATCCCTTGCAGATTCTGCACTTGTCCTTCTGGTGGCTCTCCCCAAGGCACCGTAGACAGGAAGAGTGCGGGTCACTCTTTGGCATAAACTTGCCATAGTCCTCGCAGAGTTTGAAACCTAGGGACAGGGGCATATCCCAGAACCAGGGAAAACATTGTTTGCGGGGGGAACCCCCCAAGAACTCTTAACAACTACAACAACTGTGACTAATAATTAACTATTTAAACTATGGAAACTGAAGTGGACACTGCCAAAAACACTTGCAATGCAAGAGCAACAGTTCTTCCAGCTAGCCGTCACCGGCGGTAAGAAGGAACTGAGGGGGTGGCGGATCAGCAGGGCTGCATATTGGGCGCCAGGAAGGCACAACTCCAAGGGGCAACCAGGACGATCCTACGGATGCTGCAAAGGGGAAAATCTTCTGGCTGGCGTGCACGCGGCGCGCACACACCTGATTGGAAAGGACATGAACAAGCACTTGAAGAAGAATACTATTTCTTTAAATAAATAAAAGATGCTGTGATGAGGGGCTCCACACACCGCTAAGATGGCACGTCCTCTTGGAGGTTCTGGAGAAGAGCTTGCAAGAGCATCACCTCTTTCTGCAGTTGCCCACTGTCTCTCCACCTCTCTTTGAGTCTGCATCCCCTCTATCACAGTAGGAACTGTTGCTGCCTCTTTATGCCAGTCAGTCTTCTTGTTTTCCTCTCCTGGGGTACCAAAGAGTTCCTTCAGCAGTCCTAAGCAGTCTTCCCATTCACTGCCTTGTAGTCAGGGGCGGCTGTAACTTTTTTGCCGCCCCAAGCACAGCAGGCAGGCTGCTTTCGGAGGCATGCCTGCGGGAGGTCCGCCGGTCCCACAGCTTCGGCGAACCCGCCGCCCAATTGCCGCCAAATCCGCAGGACGGGCGGACCTCCCGCAGGCATGCCGCCGAAGGCAGCCTGACTGCTGCTCCCACGGCGACTGGCAGGCACGTGCTTGGAGTGCTGGTGCCCGGAGCCGCCGCTGCTTGGAGTGCCACTCCGTCAATGGCTGGCAAGGAAACACGGGCCAGCCCGCTACATTGGTTCTGGCTCAGGGACCCTCTAGCCAGCAATCAAAGCCTGTTCCCTTCTCGGCCTTACTGCCTTTCCCACTCGTGCAGATCAATTTCTTTCTCCAAATCCCTCTCCCATCTTTTCTTCTAGGTTGTTATTTTCTCAACATCTTTTTCAATCAAAATTGTTTATATTTTAGAAATTACATTTCTATTTTTCGGAAAGGCTTTAATTTTATTTATACACACACACACACACTCACATACACGTGTGCATACATAAATATGTAATGTAACTGAACAATACAGTTGTACTGTATGCTGAGTGCTTTGGTAGGGAGAAGGTATCTGATGAATACTATTGTTATAAAGTTAAAGGGGTTAATTTGGATACAACCAAATTTGGTTATTTTTAACATAACTATGACCTTTCTATGACTTTTACTAAAATTTGCCATGATGCCCACATTGCCAGATACACAAATCTCTTGCCAACAGCAGTTAGTAATAGAGAACATTTCTTTATAATCTATGACTATCGAGCTATTCTGATGAATGAGTTGCATTCTGCCATCTTCCTACCTCCACAGCCATCAGTCATTCTGTTTAGTTTGATGTTGAATTAAAATGTGTTAAGTTTTTCGGCATGTTACCACACAAAATCAGTCTGTGAGTTACACATGACTTGGATAGCTGAAAAAGCACACAACTACAACAAATATGTGCTTTCAGGGGTCATGTGCATATCTCTGCCAAAGTGACAAAAAAAGTGAAAATAAAATTAGAAACTAAAAACAATGTAGAGTCAGAAAAAAGAATTTAAAAACTAGAGAGAGGAAGCAGTACTAACAGCCTGTGAAATGACTAGCTCTGTATGACAGCTCCTACTGTGCTATCAGGGATTTCATGTTCTTTTTTGACAAATATTAAGTTGTGATAGATAAATAAAATAGACACGTTTTTTCTTGTTTTCTGTGTTCTTTTCAAAGAATATAAATAAATAATAAAATTTGGAATTTGTCATGCCCGAAGGGGGGACTGGGAAAGTTACTAGTGACCCCCCTTAATCCGAGCAGTTGTTATGTCAGCCAGCGGCCATCGGGGGAAGCAGACACCTTAAGGACACAGTAGGCTGAACTTTTCAACTGTTTTCCCTTCAAGGCCTTAAGGTAGTTGGAGCTGGTCCCAAGCTAGTTTTCACTGACCAGATAGCAAAAGCACGGGTCTGACCACCACCAATCAAGTGTTAACACTGCAAGGACCTTGGTCTGAATGTGTATAAAGGATCTGTAAAATGTGTGTAAGACAGAGTTTTTGTACTAAGGTGCAAAGCTCTCCTTTCTTCTGCAGAATAAAGCAACTCTTCTTTATCCCTGTCTGGCTGTTATTGGCTCTCAGCTAGGTGGACCCGATTTTTCGGTAACACAAGGATCTCTAGCCTTGGCAGGGCTTTGGCTCTTCCCTGAGTGCCTGTGAGCTGGCACGGAAGCAGGACGCGGGAGGACTTCCTGCTCATTGGCACCTCCTTTGAAATCCCTTTGTCGGGGCGAGGCTATTCTGAGTGGTGGTTAACCCTGCTTCTCGTTCAGTATGGCGGGCAGTGCCCCTCCGCCAGCAGCGTTGTGTGACTGCCCAGCCTCGGGCGTGAGCCATAGGATCAGACACAAGTGCTGCAGTGAACCCTGTGAGATCCCGTCTCCCCCTCCTATAGCATCTTCCCCAGAGCCAGCCAGTCCTGCTTGTGAATGCCACAGGGTGCCGGGACTCCCACCGCGTAAGTCGCCAAAGGAGATCTCGCTGTTGTCGAAACCTCCAGCTATTCAGCCTACATTTCCCTTTGCTCGATCCCTTTCCTCCCAGCGACACCCACTTTGGGAACACCCTGTTAGAGTTTATGGGCTTGGGTAACTCCAGTGACTTCAATGAAGCTATGTCTGAGAATCTGGCCCCACTGCACTGGCATGTGGAGAGTTTGTGCAAACTTGGCCAACGCCGTGGCTGCCACGGGGTGGCTGGTGGACCCTTTACGTGGACTGAACCATCCCACCTAGGCTAAGAGGAGCTACATCTGAAAACCCTTCTCCTTGGCCTTGCTGCAGCTCTGTAGGTTCAGCACCAGAAGCCGTCCAGTCTGAAGGCCGGGCTGGCAGATGCTAGCTTCTCGGCTATAGAGAAGCTTTGACAAAGCCCAGAGGCTGCTGGGGTGACAGCAGAGACTCCAGCACTGCAAGGGTTAATGACACTGGCAGTGCTGGAGCTGGGGGCTGCCTGCTGAGTTTATTGTGTCCTGTCTGTTTTCTGGTCAGGATATTTTTGCCTGTTAAATAGTTTCAGAAACTTAGATGTCTGGGCTTTTGGAGCCTCCAGTCCCAGCATGAGGCAGGAGTTTCCTCCAGACAAACCCCTCTGGTCTATTTCAGAGTCACCCGTTCGTATTCCCCCGGCAGGCTGTGCCCAGCCTTGCTCGCTCCAGGCGATCCACAGAATCACAGTGACCACGAAGGCCCTAGTGTAGGCAGAGCTCAGGCTTTACCGTCGCATCATCGAGACCCAGCTGCTATCTAGCGCTTTGCCTCAGGAGAGCTCAAGGTGCTTTACAAAGGAAGATCAGTATCATGATCCCATTTTATAGATGGGGAAACTGAGGCACTGAGAGGGGGGAGTCACTCACCCAGCAGGCCAGTGGCAGAGCTGGGAACAGACCAGAACCCAGGTCTCTGGAGTCCTAGGCCAGTGCTCTAGCCACTAGGCCACACTGCCGGCTCCTGTGCAGCTGCAGCCAGCCAGCCAGCCAGCAGGAGATGGCCAGGATAGATAAGGCCTTCTTTAGCTGCCTGCTTGGCTGCTTTGCCCGAACATCACTACGCATGCAGGGACCGGCTCAGCTGGCCTATAGCGCCTGTCGTCTGCACGCTGAACACCCACGCTCCCTGCAAACCCAGCAGGGCAGCGCAGTCCTGTGGGAACTGGTTTGCCCCAATGTCCCCTCTCCCCCAGTGGGGTGTGCTGATAGCTGCCCTCCACCCCAGAGGTGGCTGCATCTCGGCGCCGTGGTCTGCACAGCTGGAATAAAAGGTGCTCTCGTTGGGGGGGTGATAGTGGGGGTCCGTTAAAGCTCCCGAGGCTGCCAGCATGCAAGGTAATGACCTGGGCTGTTGTTACTGCTGTGCTCTTCCCCGTGTCCTGGGACCTGTCCGGGCAGGTTCATTAGAGGGGAGGCTTTACTGCTCTGGAGCTAACTTCCAGGGACAGTGGAACGGATTAGCCTTATCTTCAGAGCCGCTCTGCGGTGCTTTCCCGCTAGCCCCTGAGCTGGGATCCTTGCAATGAACTGCATACGGGCCTAATGCCAGCCAGGTGCCAGGACTCCTGGCTTCTACCCCTGGTTCTGCCCCTGACTTGGCATGTGGCCTTGGTGAACTCACTGCTCCACTCTGTGTCCTGGGCCAGGGCCCAGACCCTGTGATCGGAACATGGCCTCACAGCATCTCTGGCGAAGGCCGGGTGGGCGAGAGGCCCAGGTTGAGATCTGCAGCCTGTCTAGCACCACAAACAGCGAGGCCCCAGCCCAGCTTCCTTCTGGGACTTCAGCGCACCACCCACCCTGTTAATGATTCGCTGGATTCTCGTCACTTACGCAAATGGGCAGGTCCCAGCCTGTGCCACCCACAGAACTGTCAGCCAGCCGGGCGAAGGAATGGGAGGCCAGGCATGCCCACCACCCCAGGGCAGGATCCCATCTGCAGGTGGTGGCTGGGGAAGGGGGACGGCCGGGTCACTTTACCTATCCCTCGTGTAGGGTCACAGCCTGGATCAGCCCTACGGCGGGATTTCGGAGACCTGGGCTTTTCCTCCCTGCTCTGCCATGCACGCCCAAAGTAACTCTGGGCACGTCCCTTGGTCTCTCTGGCCTCCGTTCCCCATCTGTACAATGAGGCGTGAGGATAAATACGGTAGATTGTTAGGTGCTTGCATATTAGGGTAAAGAGGGGCCTGTTAATATCGTAGATGGGGTGAAGCCTGTCTGTTCTACGCTGCTCTGCCAAGGAGGAGCTACTACATAGCCCCTCTGGACCTGGGCCTTCAGGGGGCTTCCTCTGAGCCCACCCGTTCTCCTGCCCTGTAGTGACTGGGATGGGCTCAGTGCACCTGCCCTGCTGTTCTTGCCCCTTCCCCCGATTAGCCACCGGCACTAAATCCATTTCTCCTCCTCCGCCGCCTTCTGCTCAGTGCTCGCCCCTTCCATGCTGCACCCGCTCCCGGCAGGGGAGCAGTAGCTGGGCTGGCGATACACGGCTTGCTTGCAAAGCTAATCCAGGACAAGGTGCAATATTGGCTCTGGCTTCCCTGCCTTTGGGGACCTCCCGGCTCGGAGCCCTAATTAGCCCCTTTCTCCATCGGGGCAGGTCAATCTGTCAGTGACAACACCCTCTTCCCCCCCCCCCCCCCCCCCGGCAGGCCAGGCATGACTTGCTGGGCTCTGGATAATTACCCCGCTCGGACTCTAGTCCCAGATAACTAGGGGGACAGCAGGGTCCCCAGACGTATGGACAGTGCTGGGTGACTGACGGCCATGGCGATGGGGGGAACGCCAGGTGCGGTGAGCTGGCTCCTCGGCCTCCTGTCTGCTCTCTGAGAGCTTTTAAGGAGAGAGCAAGGCCTGGTGGACATGGCCTGGAGCTAGGATGCCTGGGTTCTTTCTATTCCTGGTTCTGCCACTGGTTTGGCGCATGGCCTTGGGGAACTCACTGCTCCAGTCTGTGCCCTTAGCTAGGGATCATCGGGACAGCACGCTGGCACTGTGCTGCTCTACGTGTGCTGGGTAGGGGAGGCCTTGAGGAGGGGGGGACCCAAGAGGCATTGGGGGGAGGTTGGGAGTACCTGGAGGAGAGGTGGGGACGACGACCCAGGAGGCATATGGGGGAGGTCGGGTTACCTGGAGTGAGCCAGGAGGCCCCAGGGGTCTGAGCACAGCCCCTGTGCACCCCGCAGTGGCGGGAGGTAAGTTGTGAAGCCCCGTGCCAGGCTCTGCAGCAAGCCTCGTGCCGCCCAGTAACCCGCTGCCCTGTCTCCCTCCCCCACAGCTCTACAACGAGGAGATCCTGGACCTGTTCGACAGTGCCCGGGACCCTGACTCCTGCCACCGCAAGTCCAACATCAAAATCCATGAGGATGCCAGCGGCAGCATCTACACCACAGGCGTCACCTCCCGCCTCATCAGCTCCCATGATGAGGTGGGCGACACCCGGGACCTGGCTGCTGCGGGGGGAGGGGGGGGTCGGCTGCTCTGGATCGCCGGAGAGCGGGCAGGGGCAGAATGGAGGGGCCGGGTGCTGTGAGGGGCAGAGCCCCCAGTGATGACAAGGGGAGTCAGGCGCTAGCGTGCCCCAGCCCCAGGGCAGAAGCTCTCCTAGCCAGCTCTCCGAGGCTCTGGCTGCTGCCGCCCTGGGACAGACACACTCAGGGTGTGGCATTGACATGTGCCCGGCTGATGCGCCCCTGCGTGGCATCAGGGCACTGCACCAGGATGCCGAACGCTTTGGATTTTCTTGTGGCGGCTTCGCAGTACAACTGTGCCCCTGGTCCCAAAGCTGGTCTGGAGGGGCGGAGGGGGATGGACTGTGAATGGATTTTCCCTCCCCCCCCAAACTGCTCTACTAGCCCCCCCTCGAAGGAGAATTGTCCCCCTGCTGATCCCAGCCCTCTCCTCTTGCCCACACTCAGCAGCCCCCCTTGCAGCAAGAAGGGAGCCCAACTTGGACAGAGTTAACTCTCTCCTTGCCAGTCCCCAGAGGGGAGAGAGAGCTCAGTGGTTTGAGCATTGGCCTGCTAAACCCAGGGTTGTGAGTTCAATCCTTGAGGGAGCCATTTAGGGAACTGGGGATTGGTCCTGCTTTGAGCAGGGGGTTGGACTAGATGACCTCCTGAGGTCCCTTCCAACCCTGATATTCTATGATTCACTCCCCACCCCTTCAATCTGTGCGCTTGGATCCTTCTCTCCAGGCCCCTGCTCCTGCCCTCTGTGCCATGTGGTGCAGGGCCTAGCGAGAGCCATCCCGCTGGCATCCTCAGTGCCCACGTGCTCATCCCCTGTTACCCGAGGGCAGGCGTCCGGGCTCCATGCCCAGCCCTCCCATGCCCCCTTGTGTCATTGGCACGTGGTACCTGTCTCCCATGGGAGCAGTGTCCTGGGGCGAAGGGGGGGGTGGGAATGCAGCCCCCATCCTGTAGCACCGCGGCGAGGGAATCGCTCGCCTAGCACGCAGTACGAGCCGTTAGTTAACCAGGCATCGCTGCAGGAGGCTCTGGTCCCAGGGGAGACGAGTCAGGCCCAAAGGCAGGACTGTGAGCACGTGAAGCCGGGATGCGTCTCTACTGCTGCCTCAAGCGGGTATCTCCTGGCACAAGCGCATGGAGGGGGTTGGTCCTGGAGAAGCCCTTGCCGTGTGCGTTGTCTGTGAGCGGGAACGTCTCCCAGCCACTGGGGATAGCAGAAACGACCCCCAGGACCTGGAGGTCAAATGCCTCCTCTGCTGCCCCTGGACACTTCATGTGCAGCAGAGAGCACCGGGGGTAGCATGGATCAGTGCTTAGGACTCTGGGCTGGGCCCTGGGAGAGCTGGGTTGTTACCCACAGGGCCACTTGCTGCGGCGTAACCTTTGCAAGTCCCTTCTCTGTCAGCCGCATGGGGCTGGGGCTGGGGTGGTCTCTCAGCGTTTGTACAGCACCTAGCACACCAGGGCCTCGGTCTGTAGAGTGTCACGTTACTCGCCATGGCTGTGAATGGGCGGGTTCCCAATCCCTTCTTCTCCGAGCACACAGACCCTGAGTTAGCCTCTGCCCTGGCCTGGGGTTTGGCTTTCCTGGTGACTCGTGAGCGGGGCTGTTCCGGGGTCTCCCTACAGTGCCTGCTCCCTTGTTCCCTGTTGCCACTGGGCAGGGATCTCCCAGCACAGGGCCCTGGCACCCAGGCCTGGATGGCTCGGCAGGAGAGCCTGCATGCCATGCAGGGGCTCGGCTGCCCCCATCCCAGGGTGACTATGGCACATTGAGCTAGGGTGCCCTCCCCACTCTGGCATCTCCCCCCCTCCCAGCAGGCTGGGGTGGAAATTTCTTTGACCCCTTTCCTTGTTGTTGCAGCTGATCCAGTGCTTGAAGCAGGGAGCTCTGTCCCGCATAACCGCCAGCACCCAGATGAATGTCCAGAGCTCCCGCTCCCACGCCATCTTCACCATCCACCTGTGCCAAATGCGAGTCTGTGCCCAGCCCGACCTGGTGAGACTGCGCGAGAGGGACAGGGGAGCGCCCTTCGCCGCACAGCACGGCAGGCGTGAGCCGCTGTCAGGCTAGTTCCTACGTCTCCCTGCCACGTGCTGGTTGACAGCAGAGCCACAGCGGGATGCTCTGCGAGGGGGCGGGTTGGGATCTAGCATAGCAGAGGGATAAAGCCCTGTTCCCCTGCGGGAGGCACTGACGCTGCAGCGTGTCTGCTTGCCAGGTGACCGGCCTTCCAGAGGGATCCCAGGCCACCAGCGAATACGAGACCCTCACCGCCAAGTTCCACTTCGTCGACCTGGCTGTCTCGGAGAGGCTGAAGCGGACGGGAGCTACGGGCGAGAGAACCAAGGAGGGCATCTCCATCAACTGCGGCCTGGTAGGCTCTTAGCGGGTGCAGGAGACTGGGACAGGCTGCAGTGGATATAAAGGGGCTGCTGGACACAGACAGACCCTGCCTGGTTCACTAGCTCCCAGACTGAGCCACCATGGGTCACCACTAGGGGTCGCGCGGTGGACTCGGTGGTGAGGGATGGGGCCACTAGCTGCGCTACCCAGCACTGTCCCCAGTAGGGGTAGATTCCTGGATCTGGGGACTCGGGAATAACGTGGAGGCAGGAGAGGGGCTGCACATTGGCTGGCTGGTATAGGTGCACTGACTGGTTGCTAGTGCATTGGTCCAGAGCCCCCCCGCGCCCTGGAAAGAGGTGGCTCCGATCACCCTGAGCTTTGTTTTCTACAGGGAGGGGCCCTCCCCAGCACGGGGGGAAAACTCAGTCCCTTCCATTTTTTGTTGGCAGCTGGCGTTGGAAAACGTCATAAGCGCCCTTGGAGACCAGAGCAAGAAAGCGGTGCACGTACCCTACCGAGACTCCAAACTGACCCGGCTCCTCCAGGACTCCCTTGGGGGGAACAGGTAACAGGCACCCTGAGCCAGGGCGTGGGATCACCCAAGGGGTGTCAGCTTCAGCTGGGTGTGTGTGACCCAGAATGGAAGAGCTGTGCCCTCGCTGGGTCTGCACCCTGGGAGTGTCGCCTGAGGCGGGTGGGGGATTTCAGAGTAACAGGAGGGCCGGTCGGGCTCAGGGATGGACCTGAAGTGCCGTGTAGGTTTCCTGGGGTGGCGCGTTGCTGAGGGTCCGGTGGAGTCTCCATGGTGACTTTTCGAAGGTAATTATCTCTGCTCTCTTGATCCCGGGCCCCAGACGCAATTAGGCAGCTTTCGTGGAATTAGCTCTTGCAAAATGCCTCTGAGCCCTTCGTGATCTGGGACTTGGCAGCTGAGTTTCCCAGCACGGGATTGCTCTAATCCCTCCCCGTTCCAGCCTCAGTGATGCCCCGAGTGCCCTGCCGTGGGCTGCCCGGGGTGGCGACTCCCTGAACACCACTTTGTAATGAGCAGGGGGAGGCCACCCAGGGTTCTCTTTGCTGTTGCCTGAGCCACACTCCCAGCCTGTGCCGGCCCAGGGTGGAAGGGGCCCACACCCCGTTTATAAAGTAAATAAAGTCCAAAGGGGGTTGTGGCTGGAGCTGCCAATAGGCACCCATGTGCCAGCGTTGGAATTGGCTGATCTGACGTGGCCCAGGTGCTGCATTGTTTGATGGCAGCTCCAGCTGACCCCGTTGGCTCTCCGTCCTCCCTAGCCAAACCATCATGATCGCCTGCATCAGCCCCTCTGACCAGGACTTCATGGAGACCTTAAACACGCTCAAGTACGCCAACCGGGCTCGCAACATCAAGAACAAGGTGGTGGTGAACCAGGACAAAACCAGCCAGCAGATCAGCGCCCTGCGGGCCGAGATCGCCCGCCTCCAGATGGAGCTCATGGAGTACAAGGCGGTAAGGGGCGGCTGAGCAGGTGAAGCCTCGTGTGTGTACGGCCCACTCGGGTCACCAGCGAGGATCGAACCCAGGACCTTCCACGCCGGCCCCTGCCGCTTGGGCTAATGGAGTAACTCCACTAACTGAGTTTGTGGCAGGCTGTTGTGGTTGCTGGGACTGGCTGCTAGAGGGTGACCTACTTGCATGTACAAAGCCTGGGTATGACCTGGACTCCTTGCTGTCACAGGTTCAAATCCCAGCTGCAGCAACACAGCCTCGAATGGCATGGGGAAAGTATTCCTGCCTCCCCTGCACAGATCTGGCCCCATGCTGTGTGTACAGCTACTCCTCTGCTGGCCTTGGCCAGCACCATGCCCTCCTGGGTGCGGTGTATGCTGTGGCACTGGGCTCCACCCCAGAGATGGCTGTGTTTCAGTGGTGCTGTAGTTTGTGGGTAGGATGCAAGGAACTATGGCGAGGTAGGCTGTTCAAGGGCTGTATGTCATGTCTGAACAGGGAGAAGGCTTCAGGGTACCTTTGGGAGCTGGGAAGGCACCTCCTGCTTTATATCCCTGTCCTGTGCGGCATATCAGACATCCTGCTTCATGCTGAGCTTGTCTGGACTGGTTTCCCATCAGCACCAGCCCTTAGGCAGCCAGAGGTTGCTATTGAGCTGAGTCATGTATCTCCCCAGCCCGAGAGGAAGGATGGCCCAGTGGTCATGGCACTGGCCTGGGACTTGGGAGCCCTGCGGTCAAGTCCTTGCTCTGCCACAGACTCCCCGTGTGACCTTGGGCAACTCCCTTAGCCTCAGGGCCTCAATCCCCATCTGCCCAGCCGGGGTCAGAGCACTGCCCTGCCCCCTGGGGGTGCATGAGGGTAAATGCATTAAACTGGGAGGTGCTCAGCTCCTGCCATCATGGGGCTCAAATCAGTAACTTACCTGATTAATAGGCACTTACAGCATGTCAGCTGCTCCCTGTTTCTGCTGTCCCCTGAGCACGGCCTTCCCACGGGCACGCCTGCCATTTTTTGAGTCTCTGCCTCTTCCCTGCTCCTCTTGCTGTGACCCATCTTTAAGGTGACCATATTTCCCAAAGGGAAAACAGAACACCCCGTGGGGCTGGCCTGAGCCCCTCCTCCTCCTCCTCCCCCCCCCCCCCACGGGGCTGCCTCGAGCCACTTGCCTGAGTCCCTCCCCCCATGTGGGGCTGGCCTGAGCCGCTCACGCGAGCCCCCCTCCCTGTGCAGAGGGTAGGCAGGGCTGGGGCGAGCAGCAAAGCACATACGGGATAGGCCGACTATTTCCCAAAGGCTGGGGCCAGCGTCGCTGCTCACCCGAGCCCTGCCTGCCCCCCGCTGGATCCCGGTCTGCCCCCCACGTTCCTCTGCACCCCACTTTCTTGACAAAACTGGGTGTTTGTCCCGTTTGCCCTTGGATACAAATGCCCACTTTTGCCAAAAAAAAGTCTGGAGGCCCGGGACATGGCTTAAAAAAGGGACTTGTCCCAGCCGAAACGGGACGTAGGGTTACCCTACCCATCTTCCTCAGTGCGGCACCATTGAGCACGTGGCCGGCTGGGTTTGGCCAGGGCTGACCGACGCTGTGGCTTTGCCCTCTCTGCATCTCCCTTTCTCCTCTCCCTGCAGGGCAAGCGTGTGATCAGGGAGGACGGCGTCGATGGCTACAGTGACTTGTTCCAGGAGAACACCATGCTCCAGAAGGAGAACGCCACCTTGTGCATGAGGGTGAAGGCCATGCAGGAGGCCATTGATGCCATCAACAGCCATGTCACACACCTGATGAGCCAGGAGGCCAAGGCAGGTGAGGATGGGCACCTCCGGAGAACGTGTCTGCGAGGTGGGGCATGAGGATCGGTCCCACGAAAATTACAGCCACCCCAGAGCTCAGGTCCAAGGGCAGCTGAGTGGCAGACCAGCTGCTAGGTGTTTCTGATCTAGTGCATGATCCTAATTCTGTCCCTCCAGGTGACGGCAACGAGGCCATCGGCGCCCTGATCCCGAACTACATCCGGGAGATCAAGGAGCTCAGGTGGGCGTGGGTCACGTTCTCTCCTTCCGCCCATCTTGGGGGGCCGCGTATCGCGTGCAGCTTGAGAGGACCTGCAAAGAGGCAGTGCGGGCTAGCGGGGGGGCTGCTGACCTGGGGCTCTGGAGGCCCAGATTCCCTCTCTGGCTCTGCCGCTCCCGGCTGGGTGACTGGTGCCGCGGGCACTGGGTTCAAATAGTAGGCTGGCATCGCAGCTCTGCCAATGACCTTGGGCAAGTCACTTCCCCTCTCTCTTGCCTTTGGTCTGATGCGACCATTGAGATTGTCGGCGCTTTGGGGCAGCGCCCGTCTCACGGGTGTGTGCAGCACCTGGCACAACAGGGCCTTGATCCTGTCTCTCTCGGTGCTGCTGAAATATAAATAAAAGCCCCACATTCGAGATGGAAATGTCTCCATCCTGTAGGGCGTCCTGTCTGGCCCTTGTGCTCCCAAGCTTTCTCTGGAGCCTTGGCTGATCCAGACTTAAATGCCTCCCAGGGGTACATTGAAATGCAGTCTGATAGCTAGTGCTGCTCCTAAATGTGGATTTCGTGCTGGAGAAACTGACAACCCCGGAGACAGGAATCCCCTCCCTCATTCTGGGCCAGATTCTCAGCTGGTGTAAAATCAGCGTTGTCCCACTGGGGTCCCTGGAGCAATGCCGATTTACGCCCCTCCCGCTGAGGATCC
The DNA here is from genome assembly GCF_011386835.1 of Chrysemys picta bellii. Taxonomy (NCBI): domain Eukaryota; kingdom Metazoa; phylum Chordata; order Testudines; family Emydidae; genus Chrysemys; species Chrysemys picta. The sequence goes on along the minus strand of NW_027052748.1, from coordinate 165,925 downwards.
AGACCCCTGTCCGTAATGCTAGAAAACAGGTTCCCCACCGTGTCTAGCGCAGCCGCTGCTGAAGATTAACCCTTAGGCTGCCATGTCAGCGTATCACCGTGGCTGTTGAGAACTGGCTGTCGGCCATAGGGTTGCTTCTCTCCCGTTAGCGTTCAGACCTGGTGGGAAGCCCTGGGGCCTTTGTGACGTGGCCTGGGCTGCATTGCCATCTAAGTGAAGGCACTAAATCCATGCAGTGGCATATGCTGTGACTCTTTGCTCCCACGAGAGGCGTGCAGATGGTTAGTGGTGGCCATGCCAGCTTTCCTTCCCTGCAATGTCCTTCTGCAGCACCCCTCCCTGGGAGCAGAGCCCTGAGCCCCTTTGTCCGAGCTGAGCGAGGGCAGTTTAGGTTCCAGACACACACTCTCCCGGTCACCCCTCCTTAGAGGTTGGGGGGAGGGGGTGTCTTTTCCCCTGGGGTGTTTGGACATCTGCCCAGGGCAGCAGATCTCCGTAACCAAAAGCCCCTCCGATCCCCAGGACAAAGCTCTTGGAGAGCGAAGCCATGAACGAGTCGCTCCGCCGGAGTCTGTCGGGGGTCTCCTCCAGGCCCCCGTACTCCCTGGGCTCATCTCCAGGCCCAGGCCTGGGGGCGCTCAGCAGCCCCGTGGTCTCCATGGAGGCAGAGGCCACCGAAGTCCTCCGGCGGGCCAAGCAGGACCTGGAGCGGCTGAAGAAGGAGACCAGGCAGCGGAGGAAGAGGTGATGGCCAACTCCTTGCTGGGAACAGAGGGCGGGGGCTGTTCTGGGTGCTCCCACCCCTGGCTCTTCATTATTATGGCAGGACCATAGTTATTGGGATGCCCACTTCTCCCTTGGCTTCCAGCCCTGCCACCCTCCAGCCCCCATCAGCCCTGCTGGTCCAGACATTGTCCTGCCCCATCATTGGGAAGCCAAAGCCATACAGCAGAGAATCAGGACTCCTGGGTTCTTTTCTCAGCTCTGCCTCTGACGTGCCACATGACCTTGGGTGAGTCCCTTCCCCTCCTTGTGCCTCAGTCTCCCCATCTGGTAACACTGCCTGGCCCGTCCCTCTGGAGGGCAGTGAAGCTGGGTTCCTGAAGGGCTCTGAGATGGAGGGTGTTGGGGATGTATGGTCTAAGGGGACCGTGTGCCAGGGCTCCCCTGTCACCGGGGTTCATCCCGTCTCTTCCTGGCAGCCTGGAGAAGGAGGCCTTTAAGAAGAGGCCAAAGCTGCAGCAGGAGAACTGGGAGGAGACGGACGAGAACGAGGAGGTGTGGGAGGCTTCCCCCGTGGAGTGGGGGGTGGGAGCCCGATTGCTAGCCAGAATGCCAGCGGCCTTCTCTGTGCCTCGCCGGCGCTTGGGGCAGCTGTGTCCTGCCGCACCCTGGGAGGTGGGGCAAAGCCCAGCCTGTCTGTGGGAGTCGCAGGGGATGCGGGGGGCAGGGGCAGGGTCCATGACCACCCCCCCACAGGGCAGCCAGTCTGCTGCTGTTTGGCCCCGCCTAGGTGTGGAGAGTGGGGGCAGGGAATGGCCGAGGATGGCGCGTAAGACAGTCCCCTCTGCCCCCTGGCAGTGCCCTGTGCCATCTGACACCCTGGCAACAGGTGGGGCAGGGCAACTAGCCACAGGCCTTTCCGTGCAGCTGGGCTTTGTCCCGTGAACCGTGTCCCCTCTGCCCCAGCCGTCCCGGAGGTTCTCATCAGGTCCTTCATTTTCAGCTGCCATCTCAGCGGGGAGGGTGGGGGGAACTCCCCAGACATGGCCCACTCCCTTTGCACACAGGGATCAGCCCTGCCCCTGGCCCCGGGTCAAACGTCCTCTCTCCTGCCTCTGCCTGGCACTGGTTTCCGAGGCAATCGCTTTAATTCACCCACATCTGGGGGTGGCGGATGGGGAGAGGCCTGAGCCCCTGCGACGATAGGAGAGGGGCCGAAGGCTCCTGATCTCTGCCCTAACCCTGCGCTTCTTTCCCAGGAGGAGGAGGAGCGGGAGGAGAGTGGCTGTGAGGATGAGGACGAGGATTCGGGCAGCGACGAGAGCATGGTGGACTCGGACTCCGATGTGGAGAAGGGTAACTCGGAGGGCACGGCGCCCAGCTCTGTGCTCAGGCTGGGGCCGGGGATATCTACAGTGACTCAGGGCTGTGCCCCTTTTGGGGAGGCGGTAGGCGGCTGTAGTGGGCCTGTAGGGTGAGCTGGGCAGGTCTTGGCTGGAGGTGCACGAGGTGCCAGTCAGGGTGCTAAGGTGGTCCGGCTCAGCTGGTGCTCAGTGGCACAGGCCTGGCTGCCAAGCTCTGTCCCTTCCTCCTCAGCCCCCCGCATTCGCCTTCGGCTACCCAGGCAAGGCTAAGACCGCAGGAGCGAGATGCCATCCCCTCTGAGTCCTGCCTCATCTGCCTCCTTTCCTCTGCAATGCCAGAGTCCATAGGGGACCCGTGAGCCAGGCACTGCCCCTCCCCTCTCCAGGCCGGCCCAGGGCTGCCTGGCTCTCTCCTCCTGACCTCCCCGGGACTGCCTGGCTGCCTGACTCTCCCCCCACCTCTAGTGGTGAATTTCCAGGCTGATCTGGCCGACCTGACCTGCGAGATCGAGATCAAGCAGAAGCTGACTGACGAGCTGGAGAACAGCCAGCGGCGCCTGCAGACCCTCAAGCACCAGTACGAGGAGAAGCTGATCCTGCTGCAGAACAAGATCCGCGACACCCAGCTGGAGAGGGACCGGGTGCTGCAGAACCTCAGTACGGGCAGTGCCCCCTCCACCCCCCTGCTCATCCCATCGCACGGGTCCTCTGAGCCAGCGCTGGCAGGAGAAACCCTGGGGTTCTCCCGGCGCCCAATGAGGCCCAAACTGGGCTGCTGCCCCCAGCATTCCATGTCCCTCTTGCGGTCCCCAGAGATTCCCGCTGGCTGCTCAGTGTCTGGCTTCCCAGCTCCTGGGATCGAGCCTTCTCCTCAGCCGTGTGCCACTTGTCCCGCTGTTGCCTGCCTAAAAAGGCCCCGAGATGGCAAACAGGGGTTCGTCGCCCGGTGTGCTGGGCACCAATAAAGACACCGAGGGGAGAAAGCAAGCCAAGTTTATTTCAGAGCTCTGAAATGGCACTAGGAGACCAGCATGTCTCAAATCAAGTGCAACAAATACAAACAAATTTTCCCTTTTATATTCCAAGCAGTTTCTGTGCAAGCCTTTGTCTATTTCACCCTTACCCCTCCCTTCCAGACAACTATTACAGCAGGTACACAGTGTGCATGTTAGAAACTTTCCCTTCGCCTGCTTATCTCTTGGCCTTGCAAGGCCTGTTTACAGCAGTTTCCCCCCGTCTTTCCCTCCCCCTTTTCCCCCGCATTATCACTACAAGTTTTGCTAGTTTGAACAAAACTACAGCTAGTCTACAGCTGCTAGAAAAGCTGACCCTTACATTTCTGCTTCAGCATGTAAGTAGTTAGCACAGAAGTAGGTGAGAGTTCACAAGATGGAGTCACTGTGGTTCAGGTAGGCCCAGAGCAGAAGAGCTTCATCGGCACTTTTGGCCTTCCACTCTCCCGAGTTACCTGGTAGCTATGCCTAGTGACACCAACACCGCCTCTTGATCAGGGCTGGGCCTGGTGACCCCGTGACCTCCCCACTGTGCAGCCCGCTGGCTGTGGGGAGACAGTGGGTGTAGGGCCCAGGGAAAGTCCCTTCCCTCGGAGGAGCTCCAAGCTCTGACACGCGTCAGAGAGACAGGGCCAGGCAAAGAGGCAAAGCCACCTGGCATCTGCGGCCAAGCTCCCAGCTGCTCCCGACTTCCTCCCAGCGAGGAAACTGTGGCTCTCCAATGCAGGAGCAGCAGCGTAGCCTGCCCATGCAGAGAGCTCCATCTCCAGGGCTTTTCAGTCCTGGGCATCTTCCCCGAGGGGGGCAGCTGATGCTATAACTGAGACTTTAGTGATTGAGACACCTGCCCCCAGCTGAGTCCCACCAAACTCATTTCAGCAGCATCCCCCTCTGGGCTGAACAGCAATGGCTGCCTGGAGGAGAACAGTGTGCACCCAGTCCCTGGAGCGGTGCTGTCCCTGGCACATGCCTGGCACTGCTCTGCTGACGGGGTTATTGGTCTAAAATAGGCCCATGGTTCTGGCTTGCAGGCAATGACTGGTCTGGGCTACTCGGCCATTGAACATCTCTTGAGCTGCTGGACCAGGCAGGCCTGTCCCTGGAGGCCAAGAGTTAATCTAAAGTGCCCCCCACTGAGGGTGCTTTCCCTGGGGGCCTGGTGGGTCCAGGGGGCAGCTGGGTGGGATGGAGCGTGATGGGCTCGGCCTAGCCTGACACTCTGAGCGGCTCTGCGCCACCCCCTTCAGGCACCATGGAATGCTACACGGAGGAGAAGGCCAATAAGATCAAGGCGGACTACGAGAAGCGGCTGAAGGAGATGAATCGGGACGTGCAGAAGCTGCAGGCAGCCCAGAAGGAACACGCTCGCCTGCTCAAGAACCAGTCGCACTATGAGCAGGAGCTCAAGAAGCTGCAGGCTGAGGTGGCAGAGATGAAGAAGGCGAAGGTACCTGGCTGGGCAGAGGAGGAGGGGGCTGGAGGGGCATGGCCCGCTTGTGCTAGCTCTTCAAACTGGGGAGGGGCGGTGGATGGGCACAGCCCCTTGTGCACACTCCTTATGCTGGGTGTGGCTGTCGGGGGGCCCACAGGTGGCACTGATAAAGCAGATGCGGGAGGAGCAGCAGCGGAGGCGGCTGGTGGAGACCAAGCGGAATCGGGAGATCGCCCAGCTGAAGAAGAAGCAGCGCAGGCAGGAGGTGAGAACCCAGCTCCTCGCCAGGGCTCTGCAGAGAGGGCAACTCTGGCTGGGGCCTGTGCCCCTCACTCGGCTCTGAGCTCCCACACCAGCTGGCCAGGGTGCAGCGGGGAGTGCGGGTTCTCCAAGGGGTCTGGGCCTTTCCTGGGGAGATGCCCCAAGCCAGGCTCCTCGGGACCAGATGGGGAGGGTGCTGGAGAGCCTCGCTGATGCATGATGTGCACAGGAGAGGGGACCTGACACAGGTGAGCAGTTACCTGGGTGAGCCAGCCTGCACCCAGAGTCCCTGACGCAGGGTGGGGTAGGGGCAGGGGAGCCCCTGTGACGGGGCAGGGCTGAGACAGGGAGTGGGGCCATTCGGGATATGGGGCAGCAGGGGAGCCCTGCAAAGCTGTGGTTGAGCCGCAGGGATGGCTGAGCAAGGTGATGGGAAATCTGGAGCAAGCGCTGCACCAACAGAGGACCAGATTCCACTCTCTATTACGCTCGTTGTAAATCTGGAGTAACTGCATTGACATTAGCGGAGTCGCTCCAGATTTACACTGCTGCTGCTGCGATGTGAATCCAGCCGTCACCTGCATCGAGAACATTCCACGTTCAGTCCTGCCCTACCTCTGCTCGACAGTGTGTTAGAGCTCTCCCGGGTACCCGGCCGCTGGGATCAGTGCCCGGCTTGGCACCCAGGCCCGCTCCTTTCAGATCCCGTGTTGGGCCACTGGCCGGCCAAGGCCTGCAGGTCCTGTGAAGCCAGGAATGGGGCCGGCAGCATAGAACAGCGTAAAACCCTGCCTGGTTGGGGAGCTGTGTGCTGGGCACCCTGTGCGGAAACCAGCCACCCCACTGTCTGTCTGGGGACTCCTCCCCCTGCTGAAGGCGCAGCACGTCCCCTCTCCCAACCACATGTCCATCTGTCTGTCCATCCCTTGAGATCAGCACCTGGTGGGGTGGCAGGTTCCGCCTTCCCCAGGTCAGAGGAGGTGATTGCTTCCTCCTGCATCTCTGGTTGCTGCTCAGGGCAGGTACAAATGCCACAGTGCTGCCATCGGTTACAGCAGAATAAATCCCGATTAGCCCCAGTTGCTCCAGGTTTTATACCGCTGCTGGTGAGATCAAAATCTGGCCCATGGCCTGCACTGAGAACATGCCATGTGCTGGCCCCAGGCAAGGGGGTGGGGGAGCCCTGGGTCCCCTCCCCTTCTCCCATTGCTGCCATGGGTTCTACCCCAGACCCTGGGTTCCTCTTTAGCGGCTCACGCCCACTCAGGACTCGACAGGCTCGGCTTCTCTCCGCGCAGTTTCAGATCCGGGCGCTGGAGTCTCAGAAGCGGCAGCAGGAAATCGTGCTGCGAAGGAAAACCCAGGAGGTGAGTGCCAGCCCCTGCACCTGCGGGGGTCTGGAGAGCCGGTCACGGGGCCATGACTGGGTGGGCGCTGAGGCCTGGCTCCTGGATCGGGCCGTTGGCAGGGCAGGGCCCTGGGGCCTCTCCAAACGGAATAGTCCCCTCCGCTGTCCCAGTGGGTCGTGCTCCGCCAATGCTGGGTTGTTCCCAAGGCGCTGGCCCTGGGTGGGGTGGATTTCCCACAGAGCCTGGTGGTTTTATGGCCAGGAGTAACCAGGCAGGAGATGACAGTGATTGCGAGGGAGGAAACGCCTGCCTCCGGGGGCAGCTGATCTTCTGGGGTCAGGAAGGAGGAATTCTCTGCATGCCATGTGCGACTGTGCACAACAGGCTGTGTCCCCCTCCCTCCTTCCTGGAGCTGGGTCCTGGCAGCTGAATTGGTCACGTGACTCGTCCAGGCTGCCTCCTGCCCCAGCACCCGTACAGCTCGCGGGATGGTGCGGTGCTTCGATCCCAGCCCCTCCTGATGCATTCTGGGAAACTGCTATCCAAGGGTACCGGACCTTCACCCAGCCCAGATAGGCTCAGCTCTCTTGAAAGGTGCTCAGCTGCTCCCGGGCTCACTTTGCCACCTGAGAAGCGTTGGAGTCGCTCTGCGGCTGGGGGGCGATGCCGCCTGCGGGTGTTCCCAGGAGGCCCAGCCCTCAGGCACTGCTCTCACCCAGGTCTCTGCTCTGCGCCGCCTGGCCAAGCCCATGTCGGACCGGGTCTCTGGGAGGCTGAGTCAGAAGCCAGCCATGCTGGACTCAGGTGCGGAGGTGTCCGCCAGCACCACCTCCTCGGAACCGGAGTCCGGCTCTCGCTCGGTCTCCAGCATCGTGCGCCAGTGGAACCTGAAAATCGACCACTTCCTGGGAGACCCTTCGCCCTCCGTGAATGGGGCTCGGCCCGTCAGGTCAGACCAGTGCTTCCGAATCTGTGTCCCCCGCGGCCTCGTTCCCTGCTTGGGCCTCAGGCCCCGGGCTCCTGGGTATTAGATGTGAGCGGAGTTCTGTGGGAACACGGGAAACGATCGCTCTATCATCGTGGGCGACTCTGCCATGTGGTTTGTCACGTGAGACTCTCCACATTGGCTGGAGACCTGATGTGTAAATGCCCCTCTGTCCTGAGCACTAGCGGGCGTGATGGCCGAGCGCCCGCCTGGTGGAAGCCCCCTGACCATGTCCCATCCCACTGCAGGAAGAAGTTCCCAAAGAAGGGGATGAGCCAGACCTTCAGCAAGGCGGCCCAGCTCAAGTGGCAGTTGCTGGAGCGGCGCATCTTTGACGTTGTCATGCAGAAGATGACCATCGTCAACCTGGAGGCGGATATGGAGCGGCTGATCAAGGTGAGGTGTGGGGGGCAGTGCCCTGGTGGGGATTGGGTGGTCTGAGCATGACCGAGGGCCAGGAGTGCTGGGAGGCTGCTGGCACCTGGACAGCGCCGGCTGAGGCGTTTCCTTCCCACCCGCCCCCCAGAAACGCGAGGAGCTGGCGCTGCTGCAGGAGGCTCTGCAGGGGAAGAGGGGAAAGCTGCAGGCGGAGAGCCCGGAGGAGCAGAAGGGCCTGCAGGAGCTGAACGAGGAGATCAAGGTGCTGACAGCCAACATTGACTACATCACCGACAGCATCGCCGACTGCCAGGCCACCATCATGCAGCTGGAGGCGACCAAGGTGCCGGGGGAGGGGGCCTGCGGGCGGGGGTGAGGTGCGGGGGTCTGTATATGGGGAGTTGGTCTCACGGGAGGGGGAGCAGGGGAGATCACCCCAGGGCATTGTGTGCTGTAAGGGAAAGGGGGTGCTCTGGGGGCTGGTTGATAGTTGGGGTGGGGACTGGGCGTGAGCAGGAGGCTGGCTGGCTGGACTCTTCCTCTAGGCAGTTTAAGCATAAGGGGTGCAGGAGGCAGGTTTGCAGGGTCCTCTTGCTTTCTAAGCTCCGACTATTGGGCTGAAATGTTCTGTCGTGGGTCACGCAGGGAGTCAGGGCCGAGCTGGCTCCCTGCTCTTAGCCCCCAGAGCTCGCCCCCTCCCTACAGAAACGTCACAGAGCAGCTGTTGCAGTCTGGCTGCTTTCTCTGCTTGTTTGCTGATGACGGCTGTATAAGGCCCAGTTCAGCAGGTGCCTGAGCACTCACGGGGCTGGTGCGATAGGCTGCCGTAGGCCCATGGGCGCCAGGCTAACGGACATGGCTGTGGCTTGGCTTGGACCAGCAGAGGCCAAGAATCAGCCCTCTTCCGCTGCACGGTCTGCAAGGTCGGGGCCAGGATTTAGGAAGCCCCTTATATGTTGGTCCACCAGGGTCTCCATCGGTGCTGGATGGTTTATTTGTGGAAGGGACGGCTGCGGAGAGCATGATGTCCACCACCAGCTGCTAGGACCAACAGCCCTGATGGGAGTTCTGCACATGCTGGAGTCAGTGGAAGCCCTGTCCGTACCATGGGACAAATGTACCCATGGTGTATCCAGTGCTGCGGGCAAGGCGTGGTCTAGCCACGCTCAATCCTGTCTGTGTGCACAGAAAAACCCATGTCAGCACCAGGCTCCAGCCTGAGTCGCCGCCAGGCTCCAAACATGCTTAGAACATGGGCTTTCTCCATTCCCTGCATATACCGCAACACAACCTCCTGTGAGAAACTGCCTCGACCCAGCCCAGTTCCACAGTGGTGTTCCTGTAGCCTAGACCGAAGCCAAGCACGGGGGGCAGCCCGGTATTCAGAGCCAACTCCAGGTGTAGCCATGAGAGAGGGTTGAAGATGTTGTTTGCTTTTGTAGGAAATCTCAAACCCTTTTAGTTTTTTCTTTTGAAATTTCCCAGGGGGAAGAAAAAATCAGTTTCTCCTCCTCCGCCCCCCCCGAGAAACTGGAATTTTTGTGGTTTTTCAAAATCAGTTTTGATGGTTTAAGGCAAAAAAATTGGGGGTCTTGGGAAAGAGTTTCCCTTTTCTGAAACCGCGAACTTGTGCTGAAAGCTGTTGTCAAACATTGAGTCTCTTTTCTGATGTCAGATTTTTGTAAAGGGAGGGTGGGATTTTGACCAGAATGGAAATTTTTGTTTAATCAAATATTTCCACAGAGAAACAATAGCCTAATAATGAGCCTTTCTCCCTGGCACCTGTCGGGTGTCTGTGCTCCAAGGAAAACCCCACAGCACAAGTCTCAGAGCCTGGATCCATTGCCTTGGCTCGCAGGGCTACGGGGCTAAAACGAAGAGTGTAGACATTCACACAAGGGCTGGAGCCTGGGCTCTGGAGGGTCTTGGAGCCCATGAGCGGGAATGTCTACACTGCTACTTTTAGCCCCGTAGTGCAAGCCCGAATCCTTTGGCCAGAGGCTCGCTGCTGTGGGTTTTTCTTTGCTGTGTGGACGCACCGTTAATGACATGGGAGGTCTGACCCAGGTTCAGCACAGTGTAGCTCTCTGCTCCCCTCCTAGCAGCTGGAGGTCGTAAACAGGTTTTTAGTATATGTCTATGCTTAATCTGCTACAGCTGCAAGGCTTTATGTGTAGACGCTCCCCGTTGGAGTAGGTAATCCATCTCCCAAGGAGGTGGCTGTTTAGTTCGGTCGGCAGAGCTACACTCTCCGGGATGGTGGGGGGGGGAGTGGGATTTTCACACCCTGGAGAGACATAGCTATGCTGGTATAAGTTCCCAGTGTAAACCTGCCCTTGGTCTGCTCTGGTCACCTGGCTAGCGAGCAGCTCCTGCCGTCCAGGCGGTAGAAGCGCCTCTTCTTTACATCTGCAGGTGTGTGGTTCAGTCCCCAGAGATGGCCCAATCAGGGGCCTGGTTCCAGGCACACTTCCAGTGCGAGTGCTCATGCACAGTATTGGCATGCAAGTCGTCTTCCCCGCCGCCTGCTCGCAGAGCACCTGCGTCCCTGCCGGCGTCAGCCAGTCAAGGAAACCCCCCCGGTTCCGTGGCGCTGGTGTCTCTGCTGGCCCTCTGCTTTCTGCCCTTCACCGCCCTCAGCGCCGTTCTAATTCCCCTCCCTCGGGGTCTCTCTTGCACCGTAGGAGGAGCTGGACTCCACCGACACCTCCGTGGTGATCAGCTCCTGCTCCTTGGCCGAGGCGCGCCTCCTGCTGGACAACTTCCTCAAGGCATCCATCGATAAGGTCAGGCAAAGGGCCTTCAAGTGGGGGTGCAGCTCTGGGGGGTGGATCGCAGAACATGGGATCCCAGGTGGCCCCCTGTTAGCGTGGGATCACAATTGCTGCAGGTGAGGTTTGGAGCCAGGGCTATTTGGCTGCGCCTCGGGCATCCTTTGTGCGTGGGTGAGGGAGACTGAGAGGCCTGCCTGGCCTGTGTACTGCTGGACCCAGAGAGGGGAATGGGTTTGTGACGTTATTGATATCCTCTGGGACCATATAGATCATTGTTGCAACCAAGGTCCTGTAGTGGCACCCAGATCTTGTATAAAGGGGGTCAAATGGGGTGTCTAAGACAAGGTTATGGTTTACTGGTTATAATTATGCTGTCTATATGTGTGTATCAATTTTGTAGTTGAAGTTATGAATATTGGTTCTATACTGTCTGTATTTCAAACTTCTGCTATGCTGCTGGGTGACATCCCAGACAAAATGGTGTTAGCTCTGCCTAGCCTGCTTGATGGCCCATTAAGGACCATCAGCTATACAATGGACCCATTGAGAGAAGGCAGATACACCTTGTAACTCAGCAAAGTATGCAGGGACTGGCCCATGTGACTCCAGACTCCATTTTGCTGTAATTTTCCACAGTAAGAACAAAGGTGTTCTTACACCTGGAAAAGACTATATAAGGCGGATGCCTCATCTCCATCTGGTCTTCAATCCTGCTTCATACCTCTGAAGGAACTTTGCTACAAGCTGAAGCTTTGAACAAAGGACTGAGGACCCATCCCAGCGGGGGATGTATTCCAGAGACTTGATTTGAACCTGGAGTTTATTCTATTGCTGCTGCAAGCCTGAACCAAGAACTCTGCCATTACTGTATGTAATTGATTCCATTTAACCAATTCTAACTCTCATCTCTATCTTTTTCCTTTTATGAATAAACCTTTAGATTTTAGATTCTAAAGGATTGGCAACAGCCTGATTTGTGAGTAAGATCTGATTTGTATATTGACCTGGGTCTGGGGTTTGGTCCTTTGGGATCAGGAGAACCTTTTTTCTTTTACTGCGGTATTGCTTTTCATAACCATTTGTCCCCATAACGAGTGGCACTGGTGGTAATACTGGGAAACTGGAGTGTCTAAGGAGACCGCTTGTGAGACTTGCGGTTAGCCAGGGGGTGAGACCGAAGTCCTCCTAGTCTGGCTGGTTTGGTTTGCCTTAGAGGTGGAAAAACCCCAGCCTTGGGCTGTAACTGCCCTATTTGAGCAATTTGTCCTGAGTTGGCACTCTCAGTTGGGTTCCGCCAGAACCACATTGTCACAGGGGTACAAGCAGCAGCTGAGTGAGGCTGGTGTGGAACCTGCATCTGTGCCCAGGGACAGGGACTGAAGGCAGGAGCTGATTCCCCATCCCACCCACTGGCCCGTCCTGTGTGCTGGACGGAAGGTAACCTCCTGCTCCCGCCAAACAGGGGCTGCAGGTGGCTCAGAAAGAAGCCCAGATTCGCCTGCTGGAAGGGCGCCTGAGACAAATGGATGTGACCGGCTCCTCCCAGAACCATGTGATCCTGGATGCCCTGCGGGAGAAAGCGCAGTCCCACCCCGAGCTGCAGGCGCTCATCCACAATGTGCAGCAAGGTGGGTGCTGGGCTCTTCCCTCCTGGGGACCCCCGTGAGTACTGGGCATTGGCTGGCAAAGCAGCCGGCAGCGCTGATGTGGGGCCTGGGGCTGGCAACAGCTGGGAAGGCTTGGGGTGTTTCCCTGCCCCTACAGATGGCACGTCTGCCCATTGGGACAGATGGAGCCCACCCCAGGGCTCTTGGCATTGCTCTGACCCTGTGGGCAGGAGTGATAGGCCCGCTTCATCCAGACGTATCAGCCCACATGGTCACAGCCTGTCCAGCCGTGAGGATGCACTGATGGCGCTTTGGTGGCAAAGAGTTAATGATAGCAATGGTCTGGGGGGGGGGGTCCCAAGGACCTAAAGGGCCACACGCTGATTGGCGACCGCCTGCTGGCTGGCTCTGATCGGACCAGCCCAGTGCGGTGCCCTCCCACCCTCTGTCGCGTTGATGCACCGTTGTCGGCCGTTCCTTGTGCAGAGAACGGCTACGCCAGCACAGACGAGGAGATCTCGGAGTTCAGCCTGACCTCGGAGGGGAGGTAAGCGCACCAGGGAGCGTGCAGTGTCCCAGCCTCGTGCGCCCCTGAGCGGCGGGATCTATGGAGGGAGGGGGGCGCATCTCTGTGGCACTCATTGGCAAGGTAGACCCGTTAGAGCTTGGCAGCTAAATTCTCCAGGTTCTGTCTGCACCGAGCATGCTCCAGCCCCTCGGAGCTCCTACGTGGGACCCGACGGTGCACAGGCTACTCACACGCGATGACTGGCCGTGCTCAAACCCAGGCGTGCAGGGGCTGTACAGAACTGTCCCAGTAATCGTTCCTCTTGAGGGCCAGGGGCAAGACGGAGCTGGGAGGGAAGAGGGCCCCGAAAGGGACCAGGGGATGGGCTGTACCTCGGGGAATGGGAGGAGGAACCGTAGCCGGGCTGGTGATAGGGTGTTATGGGGTGGGGGTGATGGGCAGTGGTTTCTTCCTTTAGCTTTAAGTTAAGCCTTAAAGGGGATCGGCCATTTAACCCTTTGTTTCCTACAGCTTCTCCCAGTCTTTCACCCTGAAGGGCTCGGCCAGCCAGGACGACTTCAAGTTCAAGGTCAGTTCACAGCCACAGACAGGGCCATTTAACATCCAGATGTGGGGTCTTTGGTCCATTGTACCCCCTCTCCCTTTGTGCTCACGGCTGGGCGGTGGCCCTTGGCGGGAGTCTTCTCCATGGGCGGAATGTCTTGGGTCTGGAACTGAAATAGCCCGGGGTCTGGTCTCCTGGTGATGGCCGTGCCTGGCGTGTTACTTTGGCCCTATAAATGGCTCCTTGAGTCGTAGAGCCCACTTTAAACCCCTAAATGCCACATCATTGAGCTGAACTGGGCTTCCCTGAATCCAGGCAAGGTGCCCTGGTGCTGTCTAGCCCTCCTCTGGGAGCAAATAAAACCCATGTGACGCCCTGGTGCTGTGCGCCCTTCCCAGAGGCTAATTGACTGGACCAGTCCCTCCATGTGCCGAATCCTCCTGGGAGAGCTGCTCCAGCACTCTGGGCCATACACGTTTCAGCCTTGCACAGGGGATACTTCCTGTTGCCCTCCTTAATGAGCTCATGAAACGTTAATGCTGGCAACCGGGGCCCAACTGAAAGGTTTCTCTAGATCTGCCACTGCTGGGTGCTTGGCCCCAGAGGCCTCTTGGAACTGAATGGCCAAGGGGCGCCAGCGTCTCAGACTCGCTCCACGTGCTACCCTCGGGGCAGTGAACTCCTCGCCTCTCAGCCCTCCCCTCCCTGTGCCACGCTACAGGGGGAACCCAAGCTGTCAGGCCAGATGAAGGCTGTGTCGGCCGAGTGCCTGGGACCCACGCTGGACATCTCCACCAAGAACATCACCAAGTCCTTGGTGTCCCTCATGGAGATCAAGGAAGATGGGATCGGCTTTTCCATCCGGGATTCCTACTACAAGGATAAGGTCTCCCGCACCATCAGCCTGCCCACCCGTGGCAGCACCTTGTAAGCCCTGGCAAGCGTGGGCCCCACGTGCTTACAGGCCCTTGGGGGAAGAGGTGGGCTGGGTCATCGTATTCTGCCCTTGGAGCCTTGAGTCTGGACTCCTCTCGGTCGACCCAGCCTGTCCCAGCATGCAGTGGTGGGGCCAGCTTGCTCTGCCATCTTGGATTGCCAGTGTCCACAAACTGCCCGTCGGGGGGATGGGGCCTGAGGAAGGCGGGCACAAACCGGGTTCTGCTGTCGGACAGAGTTGGGCGTCCAGTCTCCACAGCCCTCTTATCGAAGGCACGGAGCTGCCTTCTCCAGCAGCAGTCTCGGTGATGAAGCCAACAGGACCTGCGCTCACAGCGCAAACCCTTAGCCGGGGCCGCTGGCCTGGCCTTGGGCCCTGCCGGGGCCTGATCCAGCCCGCTGGACCCCTGGCTCGGGAGGTGGATCTGTGCGCTGCCCCAGGGCTCTCGGCTCGCTTGCTCTGGGGTAGGCCTGTTCAGTGCTGAAGGGCCCTGGCCCAAAGGAGGGGCGATTGCTGATCAGGTCTTGCTCTGTTCCAGCCCTAGGCAGTCCCGTGGCTCGGACACCTCGCCTCTGACCCGGAGGAAATCCTATGACCGGGGGCAGCCTGCCAGGTGAATGGGGAGAGGCTGGAGAGCACATGGGCCTAGCTCCCCATCGGGGACCAACCTGTGCACTCGGCTGTGCCCAGGCACGACGCTGGGTGCTGGATCCAGCTGTGCCATAGAATCATAGAATATCAGGGTTGGAAAGGACCTCAGGAGGTCATCTAGTCCAACCCCCTGCTCAAAGCAGCACCAATCCCCAACTAAAGCATCCCAGCCAGGGCTTTGTCAAGCCGGACCTTAAAAACCCCTAAGGAAGGAGATTCCACCACCTCCCTAGGGAACCCATTCCAGTGCTTCACCACCCTCCTAGTGAAATCGTTTTTCCTAATATCCAACCTAGACCTCCCTCACTGCAACTTGAGACCATTACTCCTCATTCTGTCATTTGCCAAGCTCCATCCTCTTTGGAACCCCCATTCAGGTAGTTGAAGGCTGCTATCAAATCCACCCCATACTCTTCTCTTCTGCAGACTAAACAAGCCCAGTTCCCTTAGCCTCTCCTCATAAGTCATGTACCCCAGCTCCCTAATCATTTTTGTTGCCCTCTGCTGGACTCTCTCCAGTATGTCCACATTCTTTCTGTAGCGGGGGGCCCAAAACTGGATGCAGTACTCCAGATGTGACTCACCAGTGCCGAATAGAGGGGAATAATCACTTCACCATGGGCTGGCACTTCAGGCCTCCCTGTGCTGAGTGGAGGTGCGGGGCAGGGGGTAGATCCCCGGACCAGGCTTGTGATCATGGGTCTCTTTCTGAACACCCCGGCTCAGGACTTCGGACGTTGGCTTCACGCCTCCCTCATCCCCTCCCACCAGGCCGCGCAATGACCGCAACGTCTTCTCCCGCCTCACAGCAACCAGAGCCAGGGCTCCGCGCTGGACAAGTAAGAGCCTCGCGGGGCAAGGAGCGGGTAGGGGGGTGAAGCTCCAGGGAGCCCAGACCCAAGAGCAGTGAATGGCAGACGGTGACTCCCATGGCTGTCCCCAGGTACCGTCCCCGCTCTGCCTCGGGCCCGGCAGTCCCAGCTGGAGTCAGCCCCAGGCTCCTGCCGGGCTCATGAGCGACCAGGGCGAAGGCAGAGAGCTGCAATACTGGTGCAGTAGAACTTCACATGGGGCAGCATCTCCCTGGGCAGGGGCCCTATGCCAGACCTGTCTATAACCCCATTGATATGGAGGGGGGGTCTTTGGTCCCCCTCTACTGGCTGGACCTTGTCTCGGGGCTGCCCCTGAGCTGCCAAGCCTGGGCCTTTAGCTCAGGCAGAAGCAGCTGCTGTTGAGAGCCTGGGGTGGCAGATGCCCTCCCTGTAGATGATCCAGCTGGAGGCTCGTCGTTACATTGCACTGCTAGAGCCCTCAGAACAGGCCCGAAGCGGTGCCCTGGCCTTTAGCGTTGTGTGCACACACGTGGCAGTGCCCGGTCCCCCGCTGGGCCCGTGGGGATCCCCTGGGGGGCTGGGGCTGTCACAAGCCCCACTAGCGGCCCTGGGCTCTTTAGCTCCTGCTGGTAGCTCTGGAGGGCCCTGGTTCAGGCCCCAGTGTGTTGGCCAAGATGGCGGCTGTCACACTGGCTGCTGGCAGAGGAGAATTTCACCCGCAGGGACGCTGCTGGGTGGGTTTGGCTGCAGTTATAAAGCGGGTGAGGTGGGTCCAGGGGGCTGCTAGCTGAGGACACTAAGCCGCCATCCCGTCCCCAGCGAAGCATGGGGCTCGTCGGCGCTGGGCTTGGCAGGGGTCCCCAGGCGGTGGGGAAGCCATTTCCCAGTCGGCCCTACCCCGGTTCTGTGTGGCACTGGCTGTGCCATCGCACCTGCCCCTTCTGGGCCCTGCTCCCTCTCCCACTGTGCTCTGTGGGGAGATGCCGGCTGCTCACAGGTCCCGGTCCCCCTCAGGAGGTGACATGGCTGCTCTGGGTGGGGCGAGCTTTCCGCCAGGGGCCCGTAGGTGCTCCGATTGCTCCTGGTGCCAGGGGCTGTGACCCTACGGAGGTGGGGTGGGGGTGCTCTCCAGTGGCAGCCTTTGGTTTCTACGGAGGAACGAGCCCACCTTAGGACTGCCTTTGACCGTCACGGGCCAGCCCCTGCACGGGTGCAAATTGGCCTAGCTGCCGTGGGGGCAGCAGAGCGGCTTTGATTTACAGCTCCCGAGGACCTGGCCCTATGGGAGCTGGTAGCAACCACCTCCCATCTGCCTCCCTGCAGAATCCCAGTTTGGCGGCGATGTTCTAACCGGGGGGAGCCCATGGCACTGCCTGCAGCTCAGGACCAGCCCCTGGTCCCCATCCTGCCTGCTATCAGACCGCACGATAGCGCAGAGCCGGACCGTGTCAGAACGCCCCAGCCGTACCCCAAAACCAGGAGTGCGGAACCTGAGGGGCTAGGTTGGATGGCTGGTGGCAGTGATGAGACGGGGGGACCATGGGAAGATTAAATGAAGACTGGATGCAGGAATCCCCGGGCGAGGCCTCAGGCCTGCACTGTATTGGTCAGACTGGGTGATTGTAACAGTCCCTTCTGGCTGAATGACTCCAGTCCAGCCTGAAAGATCTTGTGTCCGAGCCACGTGTCCCTTCCTGCTCCTCTGCCCCTTTCCTCTCTGGTTTTCTGTGTCCGCTCCTCCCTCTCTACCCCGCTAGCTTGGATGCAATAACAACATTCCACTCTCTGACTCTGCTGCTGCCTCTCTCATCCGGGATTTTTTCTCCCGTAATCCTGCTAATTTTCTGTCCCTAGGTCTGACGACAGCGATTCCTCTGTCTCGGAGGTGCTGAGGTACATACAACTTTCTATTGATTAGAACTCTCCTGCTTCTCGCATTTCCCTCCCCCTGCCCTGCATGCTGAATCCGTGCTGGCCAAACTCTGGGCCTTGCTTCTTTGCTAAATCTATTGGGACTCTGTCCTGGTGCTGCTCTTGCTCACTGTGTGTCCCTCTTTCCTTCTCTCTGCTTCCCCGCATGGCCCTGGCATGCCGTGTCCGGCTGTGGAAGTCCCTTTCTGCCTCTGGTCTCCAGTGCCTTAAGGTCTGAGCCATCGTCTTGAAATGCAGTGCTGGGGGTTTAAGCGGATAGCGTACGGTGCTTTCACTGAATGGGGACAGCTGCATGCTCTATTCTGCCTCGAGGGCAGGGCGGGTAGTGATGATATCTTGCGCTGTGTCTGGCCTAGCTGCAAGAGGCAGGGCAGGCCAGTTGTTGGAGCCGGTGGATGCTTGGAGGGTCCAGGCTATGATGCTTTTTTGGGGGGGTCTTCTCTCGCACCTTCAGTTCAGACATCTCCAAGCACTTGACAAACGTGGCTTCAGCCTCCCAGCACCCATGGCGAGGCTGGTCAGGATTGTTATCCCTGTCTTGTGCCTCGGTTTCCCCATCTGCAAAGAGTAAACACCTGGGGTGCAGCCTCTTGGCACCGAGGATCCTGTGGCTGCTGCTGAGGCCTGTGCAGCCTCCCAGATATATTAGAGCAGCCTTGGGGTTGCTCTAACTCACTGCAACCTCCCAAAGGGCTGCTTGCCAGCTATGCCACAACCCAGAGTTCCCCTAATGGGGTGTGCTAAGGCCCTGGCTCTGCCCCCAGCATGCCTGGGTTTGCAACACGAGCCACGTAGAACCAATTACACTAGCCCAAGGCACTGTCTGTGCCAGGACAACTCTCCTTCCCCCATTCCCTGCACATCAAAAGGGCCAGGCTGGCAGAGGAGCATCTCCCCACTGGCCTTTAGGTGCCTATTTGAGACACCGTGGGCCTGACTCTGACACCCTGAGCACCATCAGCTGGAGTAGTGGGTGCTCAGCGCCCCTCAAAAAATCTATTCCAACCATGCCACAAATGTGCCGTGACCCTGGGCTAGCCCTTTCCCCTCCCTTTGCCTCCGTGTCCCCACCTGTAATCCAACCCTGCTGGGAGGAGGGGAGGTGCTTAGAGATCCTGGCTGGGAAGCTGCTTTGGGGCTACCAACCCTCTCCATGATGGGCTCTTCCACCTGGGCTCTTTTCTCAGGGGTGTCGATTCTCATGTGCTCAGCGTTCTAGAACCTCCCTCTGAACTCTGCTCACAGCCCCATTGGCTGTTGCTGGGGCAAAGCCTAGAACTGGTTTGAGACAGGATTGTCTCCTGGCCAGGGAGCCAGGATTCCTGGGTTCTCTCCCTGTTCTCGGGGGATTGAGAACTCCTGGGCTCCGTTCCCAGCTCTGCCATTGATTTGATTGTGACCTGTTAAAAATCCCTTCCCCATCTGCCAAAGTAGGGTGAAGCTCATTGCAAAACCGGAGTGGGTCAGATGGAGAGAGGGCGCTTCCCCCCCGCTGGCCACGGGGTGGTGCCCTTATGCCCCACATAGCATGGCTGGAGCAGGGCCCCAGTTTGTTCAAGCCTGGAGGTTCTGGGGGTTGGGTCCGGAGCCAGCCTGTCCCTGCTAGTCTCTGACTCCACAGGGGATGGGGCAGCGTGTGCCATGCAGCAGCCTGGACTCTATTGGCTTCGGGATCTTGCCTGGATGGGGCACAGAGGCCACCCACAGCTCTCACGGCGGGAGGGGGGTAGCTCATCTGTGCCAGCAGCGAGATGGCCAGGGGGTGAAGCCCGTTTCCTTTCCAAGCCCCTGCCCCAAGCCAAGGCAGGGTCTGCACGAGTCCCTGAGCCCTTAGCACCGATGGGGTGTGACCTGCCCCGGGGGGCCTGTCTGGGGAGCAGGCTGCCCGGCAGCTTCTGTCTGTGGTTTGCTTTGCTCCGGAGCCCCACTAGCAGGCCCTGGCAGCCTCGTGGGGCGGGATCTGGCTTCGTCCTGGGTCACCTAGCCAGCGCCCTCCTGCTGACGCCCTTGCTCTCTCTCTCCCACGGAAAGGGCCTCATTAACCCCGTGGGCGGTGCCAGGAGCACCCGGACGGCCCCGTTGCAGTGCATCTCCGTGGCGGAAGGACACTCCAAGCCCGTTCTCCGCGTGGACGCCACCGATGAGCTGCTCTTCACCGGATCCAAAGGTGCGCGCCTCAGGGGCGGGCCGGCTGCTGAGCTCTGGGTGTGATCATTGGGGAGTGAGCCTGTTACCCAGGGGAGGCGCTGAGCCACCCCAAACTGCGGGGGCAGGACAGGAGCCTCTTGCTCAGACGGCACCGGCCTGCCTGAAAGCCACAACGGGCCGGTGCAGTTCTGGGTCCCCCCAGCAGAGGGCAGCAATGCTGCACGAGTCATTAGGCTGAACAGCTGTGTGGTGACATCCCTGAAGCGAGTTGTTGGGGCCTCTGCCCGGTTCCTAGTGGCTGGATGTTCACCTCGCACCTGGCACTAATAGACCCTCCCCCCGTTGGCAGGTCTGGCAGAGGTGCCAGAGGCTGGATGGGCCACAGGGACTGAGCTCCCCTGGGGCACTCGTGGGAGCAGGGGGAGGCGGGGGGGAGGGAGGGAGGAAGCCATGGGGATCCTTTGCTGAGGACAGGAAAGGTCCCGCAGTGTCATGTGCTCCTGCCTCCTCCCGCAGACCGGAGCTGCAAAATGTGGAACCTGGTGACGGGCCAGGAAATCGCCTCGCTAAAGGGCCACCCCAATAATGTGGTGTCCATCAAGTACTGCAGCCACTCAGGGTTGGTCTTCACTGTCTCCACCTCCTACATCAAGGTGTGGGATATCCGGGATTCGGCCAAGTGCGTCCGCACCCTCACGTAAGTACCTGACGCATCGAGGCTGCCCTGTGGGCCTGGCCAATCTCGACGCACTGCCCTGCCAGCGTTCTGCACCCAGGGCAGCATTGCAAAGGCCAGGCGGCCGGGCTGGTCTGCAGGGCTGAGTCTAGGAATGCTGCAATGCAGGTCGTTCTAGCCTGGCCTGGCTCGTGAAGGCTCCGTGGCTTGGTGCTCTGCTCTCAGGGAAGTTGCTCCTCTCGTCTGTTTCGGGGGGCACCGTGCACCCTACAGTTGCTTTGATCAGGGATGGGTAATGACCCATCTGCAGCTGCCAGCACCGTTTCCAGACCCCAGCGAATCAGCCCCTCTCTCTGGTGCCCAGCCACAGACTGAGACTTCTCTTTTAGGCCTCCCCAATCTGACTGGCGGGAACAGGAGCGGCGCCAGGGTTTTTGGCGCCCTAGACGGGGGTCCTTCCGTGCTCCCGGTCGTCGTCGGCAATTCAGCGGTGGGGGGGTCCTTCCGTGCTCCCGGTCGTCGTCGGCAATTCAGCGGTGGGGGGGGTCCTTCCGTGCTCCCGGTCGTCGTCGGCAATTCAGCGGTGGGGGGGTCCTTCCGTGCTCCCGGTCGTCGTCGGCAATTCAGCGGTGGGGGGGTCCTTCCACACTCCCGGTCTTCGGGTCACTTCGGCGGCGGGTCCTGGAGCAAATGAAAGACCCGCTGCAGAATTGCCGCCGAACACCCGGAGCGCGGAAGGACCCCCCCGCCGCCGAATTGCTGCCCCTCCCCCCCCCCCCAAATCCTGGTGCGGTCGCCTAAATGGAAGCGCCGGCCCTGGGCGGGAACATGCCTGGGCTGCCTGTCAACATCAACTCCAAGCCAGGGGTGGGGTTTGTGTCGCTCCGCCCTGGGCGTGGAGCTGGCATGCCTGCTGGTACGGGTCTGGCTGGCTGCGTGGCAAGGCACCTCCCTTGGGTGCCGAAAGCTGCTGCCTGGGTCACCCTTGCTGTGCCGTTGCTCCCGGCTTGAGGGGACGTGGGGCTGAGCGGGGGGGTCTCATCCTGGCACCACTGGCACTGCATATGGCCAGGAAGTGGCGTTGCTTCCCCCTATAGATGGCTGGGGACAGACGCTGTCCAGCCTTCTAATCAGTCCACAACGGGCTAGATCTTCCATTCCACACTGTGTAAATTGTCCCCTCCCTCCCCCGAGGGTCTCTGCCTTGAGGCTCACCTGTTTGTCTCTTTGGCTTAGCTCTTCAGGTCAGGTGATCTCTGGGGACGCCTGGGCTGGGACCACCACCCGCACCATTGCCAGCGTGCAGGGCGAGCACCAGATCAACCAGATCGCACTCAACCCCACCGGCACCATGCTCTACGCTGCCGCCGGGAACTCTGTCCGCATCTGGGAGCTCAACAGGTCCGGGCGGGGCTAACTCGGGCCCCCAGGCAAGGGCAGCTCTTGTGGGGAGGCAGACGGGTGCTGCGTAGGCAGAGGGAGCAGTCGTTCTGGGCTGAGCGGGGGCCCGCTCCCTCCCGGCTGGAAGCTGTGTTATTGAGGCAGGGGTGGATTTGGACTGGCACCGGGGGAAGCTGCACTGGCACAAACCCCAGCGTGGAGCAGCTTAGCCTGTTTGCTCCTGGGCTTTGCACTACATCAGCCCCAGCAGCTGCTGATCACGCCCAAAGGGGGCTGAAAGTAGGACCCAGTGCTCCTCTCCCAGCTGCAGCCCTTAGGGCAGGGGTGGGGAACCTTTTCTCTGTCACTGGCCATTGACCCACAGGAAAAATCACGGTAGCCAGTTCTATAGGGCTGGGCCCCACCTGCTGCGGTTAAAGGGCTCAGTGGCCTATGGCGAATGGGGACAGGTTGGTCTGGGGGTAGATAGCGCTCGGCGTTGTCCCTATTTCTGACCCCGGTGAGTGTGGCTGTCTGGTCTCCGGGCGCCACAGGCCGCGGTGCCTGGCTCTCCAGGTCAGTGGTGGCGCGCAGCAGTGCGGGGACGGCCTCCGGTGGGTCTGGGATAGAGCAGCAGCCGAAGGGGGCGTGCAGGCCGGTGCTGGGAGGCAGGAAGTCTGGCTCTGCCATGAGACTTGACTAACATTTCAGAGGCCTCCATTGATTTTTTTTTTTTTTTTTTTTTTTTTAGTGGTGGGGGGCTCTGTTTTGGAGAACCTACCGTGTGCCCGCCCGGGGCTGGGTTGTTCAGAGGAGCTGGGCACTGTGGGAGTCAAGGGGAGCAGTGGGGGCTCTGCTCCTCTGAAAATGGGGTGGTCGGGGTGTCCCCCAAAATGGAGCTGCCCAGAGCTAGTCACCATTTGTGGCTGTGTGACCCTCCCCCACAGTCTCTCCCCTATGAAATGAGGCTAATGCTCATTTTTCTTCCCACTGGAGCGCTGAGGATTGATGGCAGACAAATAATTAAAGAGATGGGGGGTGAGGGGGAATCTCTTTTTTATTGGACCAGCTCCTGTGGGTGGAAGGGACAAGCTTTCAAGCCCCACCCTGGAAGAAGAGCTGAGTTTCCAGACTTGTCCCTTCCCCCCCACACACAGAATTTGGTCCAATCAAAGAGATTCTCTCCCCCATCTTGTGTGTCTCGTATCCGGGTTGCCAGCACGGCTTGGATTGATTAGAGCTTGGAGATCCCCTGGTCAATCCCAATGAGCAATTGTCTCCTGGGGCGGAGCCCTCTTCTCTCCTGCTAAGCTGCTTCTGTAGCTCACCAGAGTCCCCTTGTCTTGAATTCAAATCCTCGGCTGCTGCTTGATGAGAAATCGATCGGAGCTTAAAAATTCCAGCTCTCAGCCACGGTACAGATGTGGGGGGTTTGTCTCAGCCCATTACAGAGCCAGCAGCCAGCTGCAAACCCAGCATCTGGCTCTGGCTGCTGGCCTGACCATGCCCTGGAGCTCAGGGGGCAGTTTGGGTCTTGATGGCCCTGGCTGGCAGCGTGGATCGTGGGCGCTCACTGGCTCTGCCCTGTCTCTGTGCCTGCCAGCAAATCCCCAACGCGCACAAGGACTGGGTCTGCGCCCTGGCCTTCGTCCCTGGCCGCCCCATGCTGCTGAGCGCCTGCCGCGGGGGCATGGTGAAGGTCTGGAACATGGAGAACTTCACACCCGTTGGGGAGATCAAGGGCCACGACAGCCCCATCAATGCCATCTGCACCAATTCCAAGCACATATTCACTGCTTCCAGGTGAGGGTGGTGGGCTGGGCTAGGCCCCTGCGGCATGGGGGAGGGAGGTCTGACCCCCAACTCACCCCAGTGCAGCAGAGCTGCAGGAGCTCTCCAAACCCACTGTTGCTCCCCGCATGTGGCAGGGCCTGGAATGGCGCTGGGAGTGAGGGATGGGAACAGCGCCGGAGCCGGGCTGCAGGCGGTTTGGTGTGGGGCAGCAGTCGGCTGCAGGGCCCCCAACCCCTCCCCATCTAGCCTCTCGTCTCCTCCATCTCTCAGCCATTGTTAGGTCGCCCCACAGTGAGGCTCTTCTGCCCCATCCAGTTATGCCAAGCGCTGGTCCTGCCCTGCCCCGCCATGCTTTTGGGATGCTCTTGCCAGCTCCTTTGATGTGCCGGGACTAGCCAGACCTGGTGCTGCTGGCCCTGCCACCCTCAGCGCAGAGAACGGACTTCCTGCCAACCGGGCACCAGCTCCTCCTCGACGGTGCCTTGTGCATCTCCAATGAGAGCACCACCGCCCCCTCCTGCTCCCCAGCCCCTGTGCACAGCCCTGGTCCCCAGAGGGGGTCCCCGGGTTCACAATGTCTCTGGCACCGTCTCTGATCTCCTCTTTTCTGACCATGTCCCTTTTCTCCTTTCCTTTCTCTTCCCTCCCCCCCCCCCCCCCCTCTGTTTCTCTCTGTGCCGCAGTGACTGCCAGGTAAAGCTATGGACTTGCGTGCCTGGGCTCACCCCCTGCCTTCCTCACCGCGTCCTTGCCATAAAGGGGCGTGCCACTTGCCTGCCTTGACCCTCCTCCTGCTCTCTCTGGCTCTCACCCCCTCTGGCTCTCTCTCCTTTTCTTTCTCTGTCTCTTCTCTCCGCTCTGGTCTCAGCTGCTTCTTAACAGTATGAGATTCTTTTGGATTTTCCCCCCATGTAGAGCTCTTTGCAAGAGGAGACTGTCCTCTTGCCCCCCACCTCCCAGTCCCCCAGGTGATTGGATTCAGTGGCCAGCTCGGGGGTTTGCCCATCTGACTACTGCTCCTCCTGGGCCACTGCTGGGGGGATCCCCGCCCCATCCCCGCCCCCCACTGCGTCACTGGCCACTGCCAGTGAGGTGCCACTGGCTGAGCCTGCGTTACTGGCAGAGTGCCCTGTTACTGGCGCTCTGGGGGATTATCCCGCTGGCGGGAAGCTGGGCGCATCTGCTCCCTCCTTGCGCCGGTGCCCGCCCGCCTGGGGCACAGCGGCCTTGCTCTCCTGGGCTGCAGCGTGATGCATTTGGGGGCGGGGGAGTTGGGGGCAGGGCGTGGCCCGTAGGTGATTGTACTCGCTGTGCTGCCTCTCCCAGCTGGGGCGGGGGCGGCCTCCAGCCTCACTTCCTCTCTCTCTTCCTTCCCCAGCGACCTGACAGTGAAGCTCTGGAGCCGGAGAAGATTGCTGAACGGCCCGACCTAGGCACTGGAAAGGCCGGAGCCAGGGCGACTGTCAGGCTCCCTGGCGGGCCCAGGCCCCAGCCCCTCTCCCTGGCTGTGAAGAGCTGGGAGCGGCCTGGCCTGTGTGTGCTCCAGTTTCCAGGACTCTGGGGTGACGGCGTCTCAGCTGGGGCTTTGTGAACTGCCCGCTTCCATGGCTGGGGGCGTCGTTCCCGTCCAGCCCCACGCTGGGTTTCCATGATGCAGAGGGCTTTCTGCTGACCAGGGCGTGGCCAGGCAGTGCTTCGGGACATGGCCTTGCCAGCCACGGGGAGGACCCCAAGCTGAGAGACTCAACGGGATCATTCCAGTCTGTCCCGCAGCCCGTTCAGCAGCCCCAGATCCTGGATGTGCGAGAGGAATCCTGCCACCTGCATCCTGCTGCTGGCCTCTGCACCTCCTGGGTGCCTGGGGTCTCATTCCTTCTGCAAGCGGCTGCAGGCCCCTCTCCACACTTCGTCGTTCAGCAGAGCTGGGATCTGCCGGCCGGTACCGAAATACAGAGAGGACTTGTGTGCTGCTGACCCCAGCCTAGCACCAGCAGGGTGCATGGAGCCCCGTTCGCAGCACTGGCTGTGGTACCCTCCTGGAGCTGGGACTCACTCTGTCCCATCTGCTACCATATGTGCTGCAGGGGCAGGGCTGACTAAGGTCTAGCACCCCACGGCTCACCCCTTTCAGGCCCCCAATTAGCTGTTAACACCGTAGAGCCAGAGTGCTAGCCCGGTTCCTACTAATCACTGGTGACAGGGCACAGTATCCACTTCAGAAGCCGACTCCTTTAGCCCCCAAAGCCTTGGGGGAAGCCTGTGGTTCCGACAGGTTCCATCCCTTATGCTCCTCAGGACACAGTAGTAACTCCCCTTCTGAGGGCCCTGTTCTGCAGCCCTTATGTTGGGCAGGGCTGTGGGCCTGCAGCAGGAGACTTTGCTTGGCAGCACTCCCCAGCATAAGGGTTACAGACCTGGGGCCGCACTACTCGGAAGGTGGAGTCTCATGAGCAACGGGGTGTCCCAGCACTGCCTCTCTCCCAGGACCCTGTTTCCTTCCTGGTCCTTTACACTCAGCCCTTCCACCTCCCGCTGACCCCCATTTCAGGTACGATCCCCCAAAGAGCACAAGGGTCAGTTTTTTTCTCTGAGCTGACAGCGTCTCCCATGCCACCACCCCCTTCAGCCCTAGAAACAAAGTCACTTGCTTTAAGATTCCAAAGCAAAGTTTCTCTCTGGCAGAGGTGGGTTGTGGGACCCAGGGGAGTAGGACAAATGGCCTTCATCAGTGGCCTCTTCAAAGGCAGTGGGCCATTGGTACTGGGACTGACCTAGAGCGGGGCTCGTTCCACCCCTCCCTGCCATACCCCAAAGTTCCACCCGGCGATTCTTCTGGTGCCCAGCCCTGCAACTCTTAGCTGAATTGTCCCATGCCTCACCCTGTTCGTCCAGGGGCTCCTCCACCTTCCACTACAGCCCTGCTTTACCCTGGGACAATGCCCAGCCTGGGGTGTAGTCTGTCTGCATGATCCCCACCAGGCACTGGCAGGAGCACTGCTTTACATTAAGGTTCTTTTGGTGATGGGCTAACCTTACCCCGTCCTGCATTTCCAGTGTGAACAGCTGTAGATGGAAACCCAGACAGTAGAGATGGAGCAGGACTAACCGTGGTCACTTTGTCTAGCCCTCACGCTGTGTCTATACTATAGAAGTGTTGCAAACAGCAGGTGCATTTTCCTGCCCGGATAGGATTTTGGAGATGTTAACGCTTGCTACGGCTTTCTCGCTGTATGGGTTGTGGGATCCATTGGAGCGGTCTGTGTTCTGTGTACAGGACAAGATGTGTAGATCTTTTATACCTGGATGTATTACTGTAATTACAATTATTTAATCAATAAAATGAATAAAAGCATTAAAGTACATCAAAATGAAACAGAGGATTGCTATGTACAGGGTGGGAGATTGCATGTGAGTGATGTTCGTCCATCGTTATCGATGAAGACCTCAACCACTCATTCTTTCGATGACTGGGCTCTGTACGTCCGAAGATGACTGATCAGTCCGATTCAGGCGTGGAACGTCCTGTCACATGTCGGGCAGACATGTAATGGCACTGTCGATGATGTACAAGCAGCTCTGGACTTGCGCAGCTCACGCTTTTTTTCAGCCTCAGCAATACGCCTCGCCTCAGAGGTATTACTGCCTGTGTGAATGAATGTATAGCCACAGCCTGACTCGGACAGCTGTCCTTCATTAGCAAGGCGAGTTTCGCTAAGGGCTGCAATGTCAATGTTGTAGCGTGCGAGCTCTCTAGCGACAAGTGCTGTTCTTCTCTCCGGTCTCTCTGCCGTGATGTTGTCCAGTAACGTGTGGGATCCCCGCCAGCCGCGGTATGCTGGCCAGGGTAAGGTGAAGCAGGCAATGTTTAAGGCACCTTTTCTAGCCCCCTCCTCATTCTACGGAGGTGAGCAGTGCAATCCTGAATAGGGCTGCTCAGTCGCTCAAGAAGTTGCCGAGCTCCACTGCTGCTTCGGTCAGTGAGGAACGACCATTATGCCTGAGCCGCCTATGTGCAGGTCCGCGGCTACAGCTCCGTGTATCCACACCTGCTGCTTCGTCGCTCGCCCATCGCCACAGGACTTGATATGATGTAATATGATATGATATTATGTCGAGACTTGCGCGTGAATTGGATTAAAGTGAGGGAGAGTTGCGTGACGTCAGCCTCACTCTCTCTTCCCAGTTCCTATCTGTATCCAGTGGCAAGACAGAAGTCGAGACGGCTGGAGATAGGGCAGGGCGCAGTGGATGACCAGGACGCCTACGTGTCTTGTCGTGCTCTTAAGCGTTCCACAACGCTTGCTGTCATCGCCTTCCTGACCATTGAACCAGGTTGCCTCAGTCAGCCAGATCCAGCCTTCGCATGCAATGGGTAGACAGGCCCTAACTCACAGAGTCTCATACTCATCGGCTACCCTCACCTGGTTTAGCCCACCGGTCGAGACGGTCTCCGGGGTGTGGCCGCTGTCACATGCTGACAGCTACTTGGAGCCACAGGTGAGAGCTGGGTATTGTCAAGTGGGGACCAAAGTGGATGAGCTACTCCTAGGAGTACGACTGCTCCCCCATCAGAGGTACTACCCCTCCCTGACAACCCCATGTGAGTAGGTAACCGCTCGATAGCTTTCATCACCATATAGTTTGACAGGTTACCACACCCCATCCCCATTGCCGGCGCCATCCCCATTTTTCTGTGTTTGGCCGGGGGAAGGTTGCGTGCTTATGTTTTGACATATTTAGAGAAAAAGTATGAAAGACTAGAAAGAGAGGCTGTAAGGGGTTTGCAGCTCCCTCCCAGTCCGTCTGGGCAGGAGACAACGCTAGGGTGACCAGACGTCCCGATAAAATCGGGACCGTCCCGACATTTAGGTATTTGTCCTGCGTCCCGATTGATCTTCGGTCGGGACGCTGCACTCCGCTTTTTTTTTTTTTCTCCGCCGGCAGCACTCAGCTGTTCTCGGCTTTTTTTTTTTTTTTTTCTTCTCCTCTGACTGCCAGCAGCACTCAGCTGTTCTCCGTTGGTCCCCCCGCCCCCCCCCCCCCAGCTCCTAAAAACCAGAGGCTGAAGGTATGCATAACTAAGGAAGGGTGCATAATCTCCTCTGACTGCCCGCAGCACTCGGCTGTTCTTAGCCCCCGACTGCCGGCAGCACTGGGCCACAGTAGGGAATTGGGAGAGGGAGCTGTTTGTGTCCTTACACCGGCAGCACTCAGTTTTTTGGGTTTTTTTGCTCCGCCAGTGCCTCCCCCCCCCGCTTGTGTCCCGATATTTTCTTCCTGTCATCTGGTCACCCTAGACAACGCCCCTCGCTATGATACTTCTGGGATACCTTGGTTCAGGGGAAAATTAGCTCAGTGTTAATGGTTCAGGCCTGCAGTCAGACCGAGCAAAGATAGAGAGTCTGTGTCACAGGGCAACAGTGAGGGATGATCTCTTCCGGCCTCTAAGTGCCCTCTACAGGCCGGTGTCTCGCCTGCCGCTGGTCCCGGTGTACCTCCCAGACCCCGGTGCCCCTCTACGTCAGGGTCCTGCCCCCGGCAGTAACCCACTATCTGGGTGTCCAGGGGAACCCCCAACCCTCTAACCACACCTTGCCTCAGTGGATACTGCCAGTCACTGTCTAGCCCCCGCTCACTGGGGCGGACTGCAGTATATAAACCACGCATCATCGGCAAGGGGGGTTGGACCAGCTGCCTCTGCCTATCTCTCGGGTGCCCCTCTGCAGCCCGAGTACCTTTTGTAGGTGTAAGAGTATCTGGACTCACCCCTGCGGCGCCTCCTGCTGGTCGTCCAGGGAATTAGCTCTCCAGCCTCTGGAGCGCCCTCTGCAGGCCAGTGATCCGCCTGTCCTCTGCACGCAGGCTCCCGTGTCCTTCCCAGGACCTTGCTCTGGGTGCTGCCCCCTGGCAGTACCCACACACGCTAGGTCTCCTCTCCCAGGTGAACCCCTACCCACTAACCCCATCTCACCTCAGGATAAGGCCACTGCCAGTCACCAGCTAGCCCCCACTCTCTGGGGCAGACTGCAGTATAGGCCACTCATCATCGGCAAGGTTGGGTTCGGACCTGCTGCCTTGGCCTAGCCCTGGGCTGCCCTCTGCAACCCCCAGTACCCCTTGGCCTATTACCAGGCCACAGCCTGGGGCTATCCAGGCTGGAGCTCCCCAGCTCCTCAGCCTTTCCCCAGCCCTGCTCCACTCAGGTATCCTGTCTAGCTCCCTGCAGCCAGGCCCTTCTCTCTCTGCACTCAGAGAGAGACTCTTGAGCTCCTGGCTCCCAGCCTTCTTATACAGGCCAGCTGGGGCCTGATTGGGGCATGGCCCAGCTGTGGCTACTTCCCCAATCAGCCCAGTAGCTTTTCCCTTTGCCCCAGCCCTCTGCCAGGGCTGTTTTAAACCCCTCAGGCAGGAGTGGGGTAGCCACCCTGCTACACACCCCCCACCTCAAGATCCCCTCCACCGGGGGGGGGGTAGGGTGTCTATCCCTAACGCCCCAGCATTCCTCTCAGCTGGGCCCGCAGGAAATCCCTCTCTGCTCGCAGGCTGTCCAGTGCAAGGAGCAGCCTGCTCCCTTCCTCCATAGTTTGGGTAACCATGGTTGCCTTTTCAGCTCCCCCATGGGATCACAGGTTTGTCTGGGGCCTCCCTGCCCCTGACAATCCCCTCTGTGGGGCCCTGGTCGTCACCACCCCCTCCTTCGGGGCAGTCTCAGACCCAGCCTGATCCTCTGGCCTCCCCCTCCGTCTCTGGGGGCTAGGCCGCTTTCCCCGGCGCCCCTTGTGGCAGAGGAGGCACAGCCAGTTCTCACCCCTGCCCACCTCAGGGCTAGCCTGGGCCCTGTGAGTTCCGTGAGGGCACTCCCCCTTCTTGTGCCCTGGCTCCCCACAGGCCCAACACAATTGGAGCCCCCCTGTTGGCTTCACAGGGGGCACTCGAGTCGGTCCATGGTCTGTCTCTGGCACAGCCCTTCCTTCAAGGCTCGCCTGGGCCCTGTGAGGGCACACCCTCTTCAAGTGTCCTGGTTCCCCACCGGCCCAACAGTTCTTTGACCTTGGCACCGGCCTCCTGCCCAAGGTGCCTGGCCCCCAATGAGGTCCTTGTGCCCTCCCCCGCAGCAGCTGGAGCAGCCTGGCTTGCTGCTCGGCGAGACGGGCCACACGGGCTCTCTAATAATAGTCCTTCATGGTTTTCTCCACCTTCGGTTCTCAAGTCTCTGCACTGGGCAATAGTCCACAGTCCTTGCCTTGGCCCCTTGTGTCACGGGTGGACCGCTATACCCGCATTCTCCACCATATGTAAGAGTATCCGGACTCACCCCTGCGGCGCCTCCTGCTGGTCGTCCAGGGAATTAGCTCTCCAGCCTCTGGAGCGCCCTCTGCAGGCCAGTGATTCGCCTGTCCTCTGCACTCAGGCTCCCGTGTCCCTCCCGTGCTGCCCCCTGGCAGTACCCACACACGCTAGGTCTCCCCTCCCAGGGGAACCCCCACCCACTAACCCCACCTCACCTCAGGATAAGGCCACTGCCAGTCACCAGCTAGCCCCCACTCTCTGGGGCAGACTGCAGTATAGGCCACTCATCATCAGCAAGGTTGGGTTCGGACCTGCTGCCTTGGCCTAGCCCTGGGCTGCCCTCTGCAACCCCCAGTACCCCTTGGCCTATTACCAGGCCACAGCCTGGGGCTATCCAGGCTGGAGCTCCCCAGCTCCTCAGCCTTTCCCCAGCCCTGCTCCACTCAGGTACCGTCTAGCTCCCTGCAGCCAGGCCCTTCTCTCTCTGCACTCAGAGAGAGACTCTTGAGCTCCTGGCTCCCAGCCTTCTTATACAGGCCAGCTGGGGCCTGATTGGGGCATGGCCCAGCTGTGGCTACTTCCCCAATCAGCCCAGTAGCTTTTCCCTTTGCCCCAGCCCTCTTCCAGGGCTGTTTTAAACCTCTCAGGCAGGAGCGGGGTAGCCAACCTGCTATAGTAGGCCTTTATCTAGGCCTGCAGCCTGGGGTTTTGCCCAGAGCCCTCAATCAGGGTGGGGCGGCAATCGAGAAAGGGCTGTGGCCTACAGGCAGGCAGGCAGAGCAACAGAAGGTCCATTTACCTGGCCACTGATCAGGGTGGGGCAGCAAGCAAGTAGAGGGGCTCTGACCTACAGTCCAGCAGAGCTGTGGCAGTCTAGGGGAGGTTACCTCTCTGGTGGGAGAGTCAGCACAACCGTCTGGCATCCGGATTCAGGTGGGAGCCAGACCAATGCAGGCCTCCTGACAACCAGGTGGGGAGGCTACCACTCCTGACGTTGGGTTGCCGGGGGTAGGGGAACCCAGGCCCTCCCGCTCACCTACGTCCCATCCCAGGGCCCTAATAGAAGCGGAGTGGCCTGCCACTGGGTCAGCGGGGAAAATCCAACTGCAACACACTGGCCGGCTTGTAGTCAATGACACAGCTGAATCTGATTTGGCTTCCCTGGGCTCCTTCCTACACGACCATTCTGTGTGTACATGGGTTCCAGGGTTGTTGTTTGCTTTGGACCACGAAAAAGTTCAAGTCGCTGAGATTACAGAAAAGTCCCATAAAATGTAAAAGGGCTTAAAGCCAATGGGGTTCTCTCTCTCCCTCTTTCTCTCTCCACATACACCACATCTATCTATCTACCCCCATACACCCCCACATCTATCTATCTCCATACACCACATCTATCTATCCCCATACACCCCCTCTATCTATTTATCTATCCCCATACACCCCCTCTATCTATCTGGCTACATCATCCCCCTCTATCTATCCCCATACACCCCCTCTATCTATCTAGCTACATACTCCCCCTCTATCTATCCCCATACACCCCATCTATCTATCTATCCCCATATACCACATTTATCTATCTATCTACACACTCCCCCTCTATCTATCTATCTATCTATCTATCTATCCCCATACACCACTTCTATCTATTTATCTATCTATCTACCCCCATACTCCCCCTCTACCTATCTATCTATCCCCATACACCACATCTATCTATCTATCTATCTCCATACACCCCCTCTATCTATCTATCTATCTATCTATCTATCTATCTATCCCCATACACTCCCCCATCTATCTATTTATCTATCTATCCCCATACACTCCCCCATCTATCTATCCCATACACCCCCTCTATCTATCTATCCCCATACAGCCGCAAGGGTAAGTTCTCTTCCCCACCCCCACCCTCCCTGCCCTCCCTTCAGCTTTCTATACTTTCCTTCTCTCACTAAGCCAAAAGGATCTCTTGCTGTTTTCTATACTCTCCCTCTCTCAGGTCTGGTCTACACTAGTCGTTTATTTCGGAATTAGCTGAGTTAATTCGAAAAAAAATCATTCCGTCCACACGATCAAACCGTTTTCTTCGATGTAAAGGGCTCTTTAATCCGATTTCTGTACTCCACCTTGGCAAGTGGAGTAGCAATCGAGATCGCAATCCCAGGTTAAAGGTATTGTGGATGCAATTCGACGCTATTGGCCTCCGGAAGCTATCCCAGAATGCTCCCTTGTGACCGCTCTGGACAACACTCTCAACTCCGATGCACTAGCC
Source organism: Chrysemys picta bellii (assembly GCF_011386835.1). NCBI lineage: Eukaryota > Metazoa > Chordata > Testudines > Emydidae > Chrysemys > Chrysemys picta. The sequence goes on along the minus strand of NW_027052748.1, from coordinate 133,050 downwards.
CGGTGGGCAGGAAAAGCCCCGGGAACTTTTGAATTTCATTTCCTGTTTGGTCACCAGCAGCACAGGTGACCAGCAGCACAGTCCACCATCACAGGCGACCATGCAGAGTCCACCATCACAGGCGACCATGCAGAGTCCACCATCACAGGAGATCATGCAGTCCCAGATTCACAGACGAGATCCAGCATGGTCCGAACGGGAGGTACTGCATCTCATCGCATGTTGGGGAGATGACTCTGTTATGGTAGAACTACGTTCCGAAAAAAGGAATGCAAATACGTACGCTAAAGTCTCCAGAGCCATGACGGAAAGAGGCTACTCCAGGGACCCAGAGCAGTTTCGTACAAAAATCAAGGCGCTCAGGCAAGCAGACCAATAAACCAGGGAGGCAAATGGGCGCTCTGGGTCACAGCCCCATACATGCCGCTTCTACTGTGAGCTGCATGCAATTATGGGGGGTGACGACACCACTACCCCACCACTGTCCGTGGATACCTCCAAGAGGGGAGTGGAACGGAGCGAGGACGATGAGTTATTGGAGGACGAAGAGGAGGAGGACAGTGCACAGGCGGCAAGTGTGGAATCCGTTTTCACCCCTAGCCAAGAACTATTCTTAACGCAGGAGCCAATAGCCCACCCCCCAACTCCCAAGGCGGGCTCCCGGACCATGACCCTGGAGAAGGTACTTCTGGTGAGTGAGTCTGATCGGAGCCACGCGGTGGGGGGCTGGGGGGAAACACAGCCACGCTGGGCTGTTCGCATTTAGTTTAAAGGGCTCATCCCTGCTCAGAGCCTCGTCGGAGCCACGCGGTGGGTCCCGGGGGGGGGGCGCGGGGGGTTGTGTGAAGCGATCATCCCAGAGAGCCCGCAGGCCCTCCTTTTATATTGCAAACCCACCAGGCATTGCTTGCTATGGGAAAGGGAGCCCGGCAGTTTGAAAGCATTGAAATGAATGCGGAAGAAGCAGAACCCCGCGTGCCCCTAGGGTTTACCATGGCTGGCTGCAAGCTAAATTCTGTTGCCCGGCCATGTGTGATGTGCTGTGTACTATGAATTTCCCATTTCACTGAGAAACAGTGTGTCCTTTGTTCTCTGAAATGTATCTTTTAAAATACTCCCCTCCCTTTTTCTCCTCCCACAGGTGCAGATGTTTCAACGTGATCCCTATCTACTCCATCCAAGAGGCTGGTCCAGATTAGAAGGTGGAAAAAACAAACTCAGGACAACATGTTCTCCAAGCTCATGCAGTCCTTCAGCATTGATAGGGCCCAACTGAATGCGTGGTGGCAAACAATTGCAGAGTCCCATAAAGCATTACAGGAACACGAAGAGAGGAGGGACGCATGCGATGAGAGCAGGCAGGACGCTTTGGTCAAGCTCATGGGGGAGCAAACTGACATGCTGCACTGTATGGTGGATCTAATGCAGGAAAGGCAGCAAGACCACAGACTGCCGCTGCAGCCCCTGTTTAACCGCCCTCCCTCCTCCCCAAGTTCCATAGCCTCCTCACCCAGACGCCCAAGAACACGAGGGGGGAGGTTATGGCGACCCACACGCTCAACCCCAGAGGATCGCCCAAGTAACAGAAAGCTGGCATATGCGAACATTTGATTCGGTTTCTGGACTTGTCCTTCCCTCCTCCTCCACCCCCATAACCCAACCTGCCCCATCTACCTTCTTATTTCTCTCAATGTGTTGTGCGACAAATAATAAACAATGGTTTTTAAACAATTGTGACTTTATTTCCTTTCATATATATAGGGGGCGGGTAACTTCAAGATAAACAAACACAACTGTCACACCGTACCCTGGCCAGTCATGAAACTGTCTTTCAAAGCTTCTCAGATGCGCAGCGTGCCCTGCTGCACTCTTCTAATTGCCCTGTTGTCTGGCTGTGCGAAATTGGCCGCCAGACCAGTTGCTTCAACCTCCCACCCCGCCATAAACGTCTCCCCCTTACTCTCACAGATATTGTGGAGCACACAACAAGCAGCAATTACAACTGGAATATTGGTTATGCTGAGATCTAACCGAGTCAGTAAACTGTGCCCGCGCGCTTTCAAACGTCCAAAAGCACATTCTACCACCAACCTGCACTTGCTCAGCCTATAGTTGAACTGCTCCTTACTACTGTCCAGGGTGCCTGTGTACGGCTTCATGAGCCATGGCATTAAGGGGTAGGCTGGGTCCCCGAGGATAACTATAGGCATTTCAACATCCCCAACAGTAATTTTCTGGTCTGGGAAGTAAGTCCCTTCCTGCAGCTGTTCAAACAGACCAGAGTTCCTGAAGATGCGAGCGTCATGCACTTTTCTCGGCCATCCCACGTTGATATCGGTGAAATGTCCCTTGCGATCCACCAGTGCTTGCAGCACCATGGAAAAGTACCCCTTACGGTTTACATACTGGCCGCCCTGGTATGCCGGGGCCAAGATAGGGATATGCGTTCCGTCTATCGCCATGCCGCAGTTAGAGAAACCGAGAGCATTAAAGCCATCCACAATGGTCTGCACATTTTCCAAAGTCACTACCCTTGATAGCAGCTGGTCAATGATTGCGTTGGCTACTTGCAGCACAGTAGCCCCCACAGTAGATTTGCCCACTCCACACTGATTCCTGACTGACTGGTAGCTGTCAGGCGTTGCAAGCTTCCACAGTACTATGGCCACTCGCTTCTCAACTGTGAGGGCTGCTCTCATTTTGGTGTCTTTCCACTTCAGGGCAGGGGACAGCAAGTCACAAAGTTCCATGAAAGTGGCCCTATGCATACGAAAGTTTTGCAGCCACTGGGAATCATCCCAGACCTGCAACACTATGCGGTCCCACCAGTCTGTGCTTGTTTCCCGGGCCCACAATCGGCGTTTCATGGCATGAACCTGGCCCAACGCCACCATGATCTCCCAATCGCCACATGCCGTGCTTCTAGGAACATAGGTGTCCATGTCCTCATCAGTATAGTAATCGCGCTGTCGTTGCTTCCTCGCCCATTTTTGCAGATACTGCACATACTGCTGGATAATGTGCGAGGTATGTACAATGGTCAAGACTGCACTGGAGATCTGAGTGGGCTCCATGCTTGCCGTGCTATGGCGCCTGCACGGGTAATCCTGAAAAAATGGCGCAAAACGTAGGAGAGCTGTTCGGTTCAAGATGGCTGATAAAAGGCGGGAAATGGTTGCCTTCTGTAGCTTCCACATGAGCCCAGCACTGACAACATGTAGAAATTTGCTAGCGATGCAAGAATGGGGGATCAGAGTTTGTGGCGGAAGCTGTGCTGCTCGGTTCACGATGGCCGAACAACGGCGGGAAATGGTTTTTGCACAGTTCTGTTTTCTGCTTACTAACAAAAAAGGATCGTTCTCTTTCTTGCTGTTTTCTGTACTTTACACAGCCCTGTGTCCCTGACGCAGGATCTCTTGCTAATTTTTCTGCCATTTGATTTCTTTTGCCCAGCCTTCTCAACCTTCCTTTATATTTCCCTTTTATTTAATTAGCCTTTACTTTTTAAAATTTATTTCAACTTTTTTACTCTTATTATTTTTTAGTCCCAACAAAAATAACCTTTTACCACATTCTTACTAATCTATAAAACAAACTCCTCTCTCTTGTTGCTTTCTCTAGTTTCCCCTCTTTCTTCTATTTAAAATAACCTTTAGTTCCTTTTTTCCTCTAAGCCTAACCAATCTTTCTTTTTTTTAAACTCCTTTCCTTTAAGGCCTCTGTAGCGAGGGGGCGTGGCCTCCTGCCCTGACAGACAGAGAGGGAGCCATGAACGCCCCCTGTTGGGCAGAACCGGGACTTCCGCGGCCACCCCACCGGAAGCAGAAGGGCGGGACAGGAAGCGGAACTATAAAAGGCTGGTCCTCCAGCTCAGTCGGGAGAGAGCTGCTGGAGGAGCAGGACGTCTCTTCCCCGCTGCGTGACCCCAGACCTAACGGAGACCGCTATCCTGACAGAGACCCAGAGGGGCTGACAGAGCTGCAAGACGCCGGGGTCTCCAACGAGCTGGTGGGGCTGCCACTAGCCGTCTACCCCAGCGAAGCAAACAACAACCCTGGAACCCATGTACACATGGAATCGAATGTAGGAAGTAGCCCAGGGAAGCCAAATCAGATTCAGCTGTGTTATTGACTACAAGCCGGCCAGCATGTTGCGGTTGGACTTTTGCCGCTGACCCAGTGTCGGACAACTCCACTGCAGTTAGGGCCCTGGGCTGGGACGCAGTGGAGCGGGAGGGCCTGGGTTCCTCTACCCCCACCACCCCAACGTCAGGAGTGATAGCCTCCTCACCTGGTTGTCAGGAGGCCTGCATTGGTCTGGCACCCGCCTGAATCTGGATGCCAGACAGTTGTGCTGACTCTCCCACCAGAGAGGTAACCTCCCCTAGACTGCGACAGCTCTGCCGGACTGTAGGCCAGAGCCCCCCTACTTGCTTGCTGCCCCACCCTGATCAGTGGCCAGGCAAATGGACCTTCTGTTGCTCTGCCTGCCTGCCTGTAGGCCACAGCCCCTTCTCGATTGCCGCCCCGCCCTGATTGAGGGCCCTGGGCAAACAGACTCTCTACCATTACTTGGCCTGACTGCAGGCTAGAACCATTAACACTGAGATACTTTTCCCCTGAACCAAGGTACCCAGAAGTATCATAGCAAAGGGCGTGGTCTCCCGCCCAGACGGACGGGGAGGGAGCCGTGAACCCCTTACAGTCTCTCTTTCTACTCATTCATACTTTTTCTCTAAATATGTCAAAACACAGGCACACAACCTTCCCCCGGCCAAACACAGAAAAATAATACAAAATAAATTTTCAAAATGGCTGACGGCACCAAAAACATACACGACTGGAAATGGGGATGGAGGGCGGGACGTAAATGCTACACAGTGCATGGAAACCTATCAAAAAGTACATGGTGATGAAAGCTATCGAGCAGTTAACTACTCACATGGCTGCGCAGGGCAGGCGGCCAATGGGGAAGAAGCCATGTTCTGGTACGAAGCTCCCAGGGAAGGGAGGCTGGCTTTTCCCAGAGCTAGGGCAGCTGGGCAGCTTCAATGACCGGGCTCTCCTTAGTGCACATTGTTCTTATCCTATGAAAGCATGTCCATAGGCTGCTGTGGGCTGGCGGGTGGTTCTTGAACGCCTCCAGGATGAAGATGGTCTGAGAAGCCAGGCTTTGGACCGAGGAGTTGCTGTCCTGCTGCAAGCCTTTGAGGTCTAAGATTGAAAGGAAGGAAATGGAGGTCAGAGCCACAGCGCTCTGGAGAGCCCCAGCAAACCAAGCCAGCGCTGTACCTCTCGGCCTGTGACAAGGAGGCAGCAGGCTGGGAGGCGGGAGGCAGGGGACTAGCAGGAGCAACCAGCAACCTTCACTAAACATCCCTGCTGTCCTCCACAAATGAGGGAGCCTCCAGACACAGGCAAGAAGTCCCAATGAACCCCATTCACTCACTATTTCTAGGACTGCCCCATCCCTGCAGTATCTGAGCACCTCATCCCTGGCTGTATTTACCCTACGCCTTCCCCCCAATGCACAGATGGGCACTTAGGTCGAGAGGGGGGGAGAGTCATAAAGGGGGCTTGGACATTGTTAGGCTATGCCTAACTTTAGGTGCCCTGCTGCCATCCAGGAAATGCCGAGGAGGGAGCTCAGCCATTCTCTAGCTCTGTTGGGAGGCCCAGCTGTGAACCTGCTCTGGGAGTGAGAAGCCTGAGTTATATCACTCCCCCCTCCGCCATTCGCCAACAAATGTGGAGATGCTGCTCTGCCCTGCGCTGCCCAGGGGTCCGGGCACGCAGCAAGAAGGTAGGTGACCGGACGTCACCTCTGCCTCATTTGGAGCAGTGGCTTCACCCCAGGCACCCCACGTGGAGGTGACTGCTCCAAACACTGGGCTAGTGAGTGCAAGGGGGGAGGCAGCACCCCACCTCGGCTGTGTTTGGTGGGGGGGCAATCGTCTCTGAAGGCCAGCCAGCTCAGGCCCAGTTTGGGGATCTGCCAGGCCGCAGCTCTGAGGTCAGGGCTAAGTGCCTTGCACATGCCAACCAGCAGACACGACAGGGTGAGGGGGCAGCTGATCAGGGGTTTGGGGATCTACATTTTGCATCCCTTTGTGGCTCTCGCCCGAGATCATGTTGCTGGCGTCGGAGATTGAACCCAGCCCACGGCCCTGGGCCGTTCATCCCCCTAGCGCTCAGTGCTCAAAGCAGGTACCACCCACTGTTGCAGATGGCATCCAGCTTGTCCTGGCTCCTCTGGTCCAGCTGCCGGGCAGCGAGCCCTACACATACAAACAGCTCGTCACATCCCCGCATCCCCAGCGAGGGTGTCAAATGTCACCCTCCAAGCAACCCCTTGCTTCCCCCGCCCCTCGCTGGCCAGGACGCGCTCCTGAGTCCCCAGGGGAAAGGGTGAGTCCCCAGGGATGGTTACAGGGCTGGTTGCCAAAGGAGAGCACAGCACCTTGAGGGTTCACTACCAAGAGCCCATGGTGGGGTATGGGGGGCAGGGAATGGGGACTGCATGGGGAGCAGTGGGGTTAGAGGGGCCCCATCAGCCCATCAGGGCAGTTTGGGGTGAGCTTGCTCCTGCGGACTTCTGACACCCTTGATCCTGCATTGGACAATCAGGAGCCCAAGGGTTACTTATCGCTGCTGGCAGGGACTGAGGAGAGCCTGGGACCGGATCCAGCCCCCCTGTTAAAGGGACCCCTGCTCTGTGGTTACCTATGAACCTGATGGCCGCTTGTCTAAGTGGAGTCTGTGGGTTCTCCAGAAAGGCCATGGTCTGGCACAGAAAGTTGTTGGCTCTCCCCTTGTAGCGCGTCAGCTAGGACCAGAACAAGGGAGCACAAGGTTATTAAAGGCCTTTCCGTCCCACAGGCCGGGTTCCAGGTGTGTGGAGCGCACGTCCTGTTTTCACCCCTCTTTCCTGTGCCGGGGGGATCACGCAGAGGGACTACACCCAGGGCCAGGAGTGGTCCCAGGGCTGGGGCTCAGTGTGGGCACAGAGCCGGGCAATGGGGGGTGCCCTATCCACCGATTCCCCCGCTCCTACCACGTGGGCTGCGCAGTGAATGACCTGAGGGCTCCCTCACCAGGCAGTCACAGCTTTGCCAGGTATCCTTGCGCTGGATGAAGCCACCAAGCTGGTGCCACTTCAGGAATTCTGCCGCACTGCTGAGGGTGTCCCAACACACCTGCAAAACAAGTGGGGCCAGGGCGAGCCGGCCACAGTTACGGGAGCTGGAAGCCACTAGCCTCGTTACCCGGAGGCGGGGAGGCCGTGCGTGCTGAATGCTTCCCGGCCCCAGGTTTCTTGCGGAAGGGCGGCGGTGTGGCTAAGGCAATAGCTGGAGACCTGACTCAATTCCCAGCTCTCCCTGCAGGAACTCAGGCAAGTTGCTTAGGCCCAGGGCTGCAAAGGGATTTAGGTGCCTAATGCCTATGGGTGATCAATACTTTTGAGGCGCTAGGCCTCATGCTGTGCCTCAGTTCCCCACCTCATGGTGGGTAGGAGGGTGAATTCATTAGTGCTGGTGGCATTTGGCTCCCAAGTGATGGTGGCCATGAGCGCTAGCATGTGCAGAGACACCTGGGGCGGGGGGAGGGGGGGCGGCTTGGGCATCTCATGTCTAGTACGGGCTGTCCCGGCCGCTTGGCCAAGGGCACACTGGGTCCTGCGCACCATCTGGAGACTGGGTAGCCCTGCTCCTGGTAGGGGCCATGGCCAGGGTTGTGCTCTTCCCACCAGCACAGCCAGGGAATGTGCGGAGGCCAGTGGCTGTAGGAGTGGTGAGGCGACCCCTCCCCCCACCCAATCTCTCAGCCTGGCTGCAGGGGGGGAGTGTTGGGCTCAGAGGATGCAGGGAAGACTCAGCAGTTGGGTGGGGCACCACGGTCATGGCGCTACTGCACTCAACGTTCAAGTGATTTTGAGCTCCTGACTGTCACAGCACTGAGCACCTGCCCTCTGTCAGCGAGACCCTTTAAAGAGGGGGTGTCACATGCTGCCCCCTCAAAACAAATTACTGGTCACTCTGTAACGGTATCCGCTGCAGGCTCCAGCTCGTGGCCTCACCTGGGACACGTTGGGACACTCATCATGCACGAGGAGGAGCAGCGGGACCAGGCTCTGGAGCACATGCGCCTTCATCCGCCTCCTGTTGAGCCCCCTTACAAGCTCCAGCAGGTGTTTAAAGAGGCTGATGGAGAGCACCCGGAGCCTGCTGGACACCTGCAAGAGACGACGTGGGGAGGAGACGCTGTGACAGTCATTCTCACCCAGCGGGGCAAGCAGATGTCTGCCCTGCAGGGGGTATTGGTAACTCACCCCCAGCCATACAGCCACAGCTGGGGCCAGAGTCTCATGGGCATAGCGCCATTGAAGGCAATCGAGATGCAGATTTCCACCAGTTGAGGGGCTGGCCTGGTAACTTCTTGGCCAGGGAGAGCAGTAAGGTGGGGTGAGACTGCCCCTGGGCTCTCACAGCCAGCTCTGGGCACACTGACATCAGCACACACCTGTGTCAGCCAAGGGGGAATGCTCAGGGCAGAGCAGTGCCAGGACAGGGGCGGCAGAGAGGGAGTGATGAGGAAAGATTCAAAGAGCAAAGGAGGGGGTGTAGTTTGTCCTCCCGCTTTGCGGGCCCAGCTCACACTGCTCTTGACCCACAGCGGCCCTCTAGCCAGGCCAAGGGGGCCAGGCGTCGGGGGCAAATTCCTACACTGGTGTTTGTTCGAGCCACGCACAGGGACCTGGGGTGGATTTAACCCAGGGCCAAGGAGTGGTAAATGTGCAGGAGTTCCCAGATAGGGGGCCTTGGAACCCATGACTGGAAGCCACCCAGCCTCCAGGGCCTCGGGGTGGGCTGAGGGTTGCCCCACTCCTGTGCATGGGTTTCTTGTTAACTCAGAGCCAGCCCCGCTTGGTCACATGGTGCTGCTGGGCCCCCGCCCTGCATGGCTGCTGGCAGAGCTGAACCAGTCCAGTGACCAGGGAGGCTGGGCGAGCTGTGCCAAGCAGGGAGAACCAGGAGCAATAGCTGGATGCTGTAGGGAAGGGCCACTGCTTTCTGGGAGGTGAGGCTGAGGAGGCAGCCTGGGGACGGGGTGACTTGAGCTGTTCTGGGAGTGGCTGAACCTTTAAACGGTGACTCCCAATCAGCAGTTACATGTCACCTCTGGGCACCAGGTTCTAGACCAGGAAGTTCTCTGCGTGACGTCTGTTGTAAAAGTGTTCATAAGTTCACCTCACCTCAGTCCCTGGAAAAATCATGGAGCAGGTCCTCAAGGAATCAATTATGAAACACTTAGAGGAAAGGAAAGTGATCAGGAACAGTCAGCATGGATTCACGAAGGGGAAGTCGTGCCTGACTAACCTAATTGCCTTCTATGAGGAGATAACTGGCTCTGTGGATGAGGGGAAAGCAGTGGATGTGTTATTCCTTGACTTTAGCAAAGCTTTTGATACGGTCTCCCACAGTATTCTTGCCACCAAGTTAAAGAAGTATGGGCTGGATGAATGGACTGTAAGGTGGATAGAAAGCTGGCTAGATCGTCGGGCTCAAGGGATAGTGATCAATGGCTCCATGTCTAGTTGGCAGCCGGTTTCAAGCGGAGTGCCCTAAGGGTCGGTCCTGGGGCCAGTTTTGTTTAATATCTTTATTAATGATCTGGAGGATGGTGTGGACTGCACTCTCAGCAAGTTTGCAGATGACACTAAACTGGGAGGCGTGGTAGATACGCTGGAGGGTAGGGATCAGATACAGAGGGACCTAGACAAATTGGAGGATTGGGCCAAAAGAAACCTGATGAGGTTCAACAAGGACAAGTGCAGAGTCCTGCACTTAGGATGGAAGAATCCTATGCACTGCTACAGACTAGGGACCGAATGGCTAGGTAGCAGTTCTGCAGAAAAGGACCTAGGGGTCACAGTGGACGAGAAGCTGGATATGAGTCAACAGTGTGCTCTTGTTGCCAAGAAGGCTAATGGCATTTTGGGTTGTATAAGTAGGGGCATTGCCAGCAGATCGAGGGATGTGATCGTTCCCCTTTATGCGACATTGGTGAGGCCTCATCTGGAGTACTGTGTCCAGTTTTGGGCCCCACACTACAAGAAGGATGTGGAAATATTGGAAAGAGTCCAGCGGAGGGCAACAAAAATGATTAGGGGTCTGGAGCACATGACTTATGAGGAGAGTCTGAGGAAACTGGGATTGTTTATTCTCCAAAAGAGAAGAATGAGGGGGGATTTGATAGCTGCTTTCAACTACCTGAAGGGGGGTTCCAAAGAGGATGGAGCTCGGCTGTTCTCAGTGGTGGCAGTTGACAGAACAAGGAGCAATGGTCTCAAGTTGCAGTGGGGGAGGTCTAGGTTGGATATTAGGAAACACTATTTCGCTAGGAGGGTGGTGAAGCACTGGAATGCTTTACCTAGGGAGGTGGTGGAATCTCCTTCCTTGGAGGTTTTTAAGGCCCGGGTTGACAAAGCCCTGGCTGGGATGATTTAGTTGGGAATTGGTCCTGCTTTGAGCAGGGGGTTGGACTAGATGACCTCCTGAGGTCCCTTCCAATCCTGATATTCTATCATTCTATGATTCTTTTAGCCTGTTTATTTGATTTGGCTGCGCTCTTCCTGTCTGGCCACTTCGTAGTAGGTTCTTGGAACAGCAGTTCTGAGTTGTCTTTCCATGAGGAGTTGTGCTGGACTAGATGCAGGAGCTGCTGTTGGTGTTGATCTGTAATTCAGAGGAGCAAGGAATGGATCTTCCTGCTGTCAGATGTTTTTGGCTGTCTGCGCAGCTCTCTCAGCCTCTCCATTCGCTTGTGAGTAATGTGGGCTGCCAGTGATATGAGCAAAATCATATTTCATTCAGACTGACTTAAATTCTGCTGCAGTGAATTGTGGGACATTGTCCATCACTAGTTGTTCTGGATACAGAAATGAGCAAACGTACACTTCAGTTTCTCAATAACACTGCAACATGTTATGTCTTTCAAGTACATTATTTCTATATAGCTGGAAAAATAGTCCACAATGATCTGGCAATGATGTCCTCTGAATTCACAAAAATCTGCAGCTAGTCTTTCCCAGTTCTCTCTCTTGTAGAGGTGGTTGTTCACTGGTTCAGCATTGCCTCTTAAGTTGATTTGGACTAGATCACCTTTCAAAAGCCCAATAGCATCAGATCCTCAAGTTCTTCCATCTTTCTCACTAGGCCCATCATGGCTGCTACACTGCAGCTGAGAAGGTTGTTGGTCTTTGATCTCATACACACGGAACGCAAAGCTTTTGTCTTTGTAAATTGGTTCGGTGATGAACTGGCCCATGCAGTTCAAAATCCCTTCAGGGAGGGTCAGAGCTGTGTGACATCAGCTCTCGAGTCAACTTTAAAGTCAATAGTCTTGCTTTGAATATTCAATGTCACTCTCCAGGCGGGCGCCATGTCATCACAAGTGATAGATCCCAGAATCAATGGGTCTTGATTGTCTGCAATATGAGTCAACTCCCTGACTGCTTCAGTGCAACGAACAGCTGCAAAATGTCCATATTTCAGGCATTTATTACAGCATGCGCCTCTGGCTGGACATGTATCATCCCTTGGGATATGACTTTTCCACACCTTGTGCATGTAGACTGGCATTTGTCCCTCTTAGCCTGCGAATTCTCTCTCCTTACCTCAGGGATTTTATGAGAAAGACTTTTAACACTTAAGTGTCTGTTTGTAGCTTTTAAGCTAGTTGCAGGTTTTTCAATTTGCTTTTGCCTGTTGTTTGACTAATTCTGACTCTTGCTCGCTGTATAGCTGTGGGTAGAGTTAAATCTCTCTTCGGCGGTAGCTACTGTGAAAGGTTTTTAGCAGTGTTGTTATAGCTGTGACAGTCCCAGGATATTAGAGGTAGGTGAGGGAATATCATTTAGACCTCACCTGGCTTGTCTCTATGAAAGGTTTTTATCTTTTAACCCAATAACCAACCTGTTTCTGAAATTTTCATGTTTTACATTCCCCAAATCACAGTTTTCAGCCAGGGGATGCAGAGGTCTTCTAAAACTTTCAACATTTTCCCCTGGTTCTTGAATTCTTTGCTGAAAACATGCTCTTTAATAAACCACATTTCCCTCGGTTATAAAGTGTGCATCAATCCTAACCACAACCCTTGCATAGTTGTCTTTGTGATGGTCTTCAGTAAAGTCAAAGGAGGTAAAGATATGCTCTGCGTGCTTCTCCATAGCCTAAATTAAAGTCAATACCTGTATATCCCCAGTTCCTTTGTGCAGCTTGTTTGCAATGCAAAATCGTGCCAAACATTGTTTCCAGTCTGTCCATTGTGAAGGTTTATGAAAGGTGACGTTCTCTGGGGAATCAGAGTGGGGCATGTTGATGAGGTCCTGCAAACTTCGTTGCTGTTCCTTCCGTCTGCAACCTGTGTTGCTGTTTTCCTTTGGTTTCTGTTCTTAGTTTACTCCTGACACCATATCATGTTCTGTACCAGATATGTACTGCCTACAGAGCTTGTTTACACACACCAGATGGACAGTGCTTAATTTGTAATGAAAGAGGTGCTGGGGCTCAAGCAATTTTTTTACAATCATAACTGACGCAGCAAGCCCAGAGGTGCCAGGGCTAAGCCCTGGCAAGGCCTGGCACAAGTTGAGCACTGCAGATGGGTTCATCATAAGAACCGTTAATGCTCTGCTGGATACAGCTGAGGTTCATTTAAATAAGGTATTTTACAAAGCGTCACCTAGTAGTCGAACAGTATCATACAGGGTAACATGCCATTACACAGGTAGCCTGGCTTGTTTGCTAGACTCCATCCCATGTTAATCTTACTAGCCAGCTGCTCCTGCCCCCGGTGTCAGCTCAGAGCAGCCGGGCAGGCTCTGCACAAAACTTATGGGAGCGGTCTGGGGGCATCAGAGCTGCACTGCAGTGGGCATAGGCAGATGTTGAATTGGCACCTCGCTGGTCTTCCCTCCAGTTGTTGAGGCCTATTTGCCTTTCCCTGGTGATGGGCGTTGTGTTCATTAACGCTATTTGGATTTAACACCCCCCCCATAAAGAACCTGTTCTGTTCCCCCCGGGGCCGAGAGGGGTTTGGTTTAAAGGGCTCACCCCAGGGCGAGATCCTGCAGCTGGGGTCCAGGAGACCCTGGGAACAGCTTGAGCCGGGCCTGTGCCACTACTAAATAAAGAGCGGCAGGGTCCCAGCAGAGTTCGGCAGGGCTGAGGGTAGTATTTAGTGTTGTGAAAGCTGGGGAGGTGGGTGGACGCTCCAGGAGCCCCCACTGGGGGGTTACCCCTAGAAGGCAGTAATGGATGGGCCCCTTTCTCCTGCCCACTTGCTGGATCTCACCATCCAGTGGGGGACTGGACATCAGTCTGGTGAACGTGCCGGCGGGGGCTAGTTTGTGGTTATGAAAGGCCTGGGGAGAACTAGGCCCTCCTTTGACGCTGCGCTGCCATGAGAACGAAGGGGAGAGGAAAGGGTGGTAGCTGCAGAACCTACAAACGGAGCCGTTTCCTTATGGAGCTCCCAGGCCAGCTGTGGGATTCCTGGCCAGGGAGAGGAGGGGCAGGATTTTCACCAGGGTACCATCACTTGTCACCCTGGAAGCCAGCAAGAGCATTGCAGCACCCTGTGCTGCAGAGGCCCCCTCGCTACATGCAGACTCAGGAATGCATGTCCTTCCACAAGGGGAGCCTTGTCCCCAGGCTGCCCTGATCCTTGTCAGCAGGCCTGCAGGACACAAGGGTTCCCATCCTTTCTGCCATACGCTCTGATGGAGAGTGAGGTAGCAGAGGAAGGCGGGAATGGGCTCACGTCATTTACAACAATCCTTTTTCTGGCTAGGACCATACACAGGCCCTGCTAGCCCACCCGCCAGCCCCCATTCACAGGTCCGCAGTTTGAACGGTCTCCCATGAGCCACCAGGCCTTACATCATCAATGAAAGGCAGGAGTTTCTCAGCCACTTGCACAGCCGCGCGGCTGGCGCTCTGCCTGTCCATGCCGGCAAGGATGTTTTTCAGCACGGTGATGGCCTCGGCGATGATGTCCCTGTCTACCTCCTGTAGTTGCTCCAGGACCTCTGGCAGCAGACGCTGGAGTTTCCCCACCTGTGTGAAATGAGGAGCTGCTTTACAAAACACCCTCCAGTGACCCACAAGCCATTTCCAAAACAACGTCCACCTCCCCTGCAGACAGAGGCATGGGAACTAAGGGGGTGCTGCAGCACTCCCAGGTTTTACACGGGGCTCTGCTCCTGGCCCCGCTCACAGGGTCCCAGCTGCCAGCCCTGCGCCAACCCCCATCTGTGGCCCCAGCCTCGGTCCCCTTGCTCCATCCACCTCCCCCGCCCCCGGCTCCTGGAGCCATGGCCCTGCTCCTGAGCCCAGCTCTAGGGGTGGCAGGGGGTGTGGGCAGGGGTAAGGGGGGGTGCAGCACCTCCACTATAAAATGTCTTCCAGCGCCCCTGCCTCCAGGTGACATGTTAGAACCTCAAAGCCTTTGCACAGCCAGCTAGGATCACGGGCGGCAGGGCCGGCTACCTGCAACATAAGCAGCTGCTTCCTTGTACCCCAGATCTCAGGGGATGGTATTTATTAGCGGGTATCATCTGTGGAAAATTCTCTGCACAACACGTTGACCCCAAATAAATCAAGTCTATTATTGTTATAGGGGTTCAAATAGCACCTCGAGGGCCTATCTGCAATCAGGGCTTGTGCTGGGGGATTTCCAGGCACAGTAAGAGACGTCCCCTGCCCTAGAGCTTACAGGCTAGGCACACAAAGGAAGGATTTCTATCCCCATTGTACAGACATGGAACTCAGGCACAGAGAGGCTACGTGACTCGCCCATGGTCACCCAGGGAGTCTGGCAGAGCCAGGAACCGAACCTGGGTTCTCCCGAGTCCCTGTCCTTACAGCCCAGCCTAGAGGAGGGAGCCAATTTTGCACACGAGTTCTAGGGTTGGTCTGTTACTAAAAGCCAGATTCAATCATTTCTGTATTTGGTTTTTGAACCTTTCAAAGACAGCCCCACAAAACATTTTTGGAGAGGGTCCAGAGAAGAGCTTGAGAACATGACCTATGAAGGAAGGCTGAAAGAATTGGGTTTGTTTAGTTTGAAAAAGAGAAGACTGAGAGGGGACATGATAGCAGTTTTCAGGTATCTAAAAGGGTGTCATAAGGAGGAGGGAGAAAACTTGTTCACCTTAGTCTCTAAGGATAGAACAAGAAGCAATGGGCTTAAACTGCAGCAAGGGAGGTTTAGGTTGGACATTAGGAAAAAATTCCTAACTGTCAGGGTGGTTAAACACTGGAATAAATTGCCTAGGGAGGTTGTGGAATCTCCATCTCTGGAGGTATTTAAGAGTAGGTTAGATAACTGTCTATCAGGGATGGTCTAGGCAATATTTGGTCCTGCCATGAGGGCAGGGAACTGGACTCGATGACCTCTCGAGGTCCCTTCCAATCCTAGAATCTATGAATCTATGAAAATCTCAACCGGCATCAGGGAAAAAAATGTGTCAAATACAGGCTAACCGGTTCCGGAAGAAAAAATGAACCACAAGCAAGTGAAAACCAGGCTGAGGAGCATGGAACGATGGGAATGGTGTATGACAAAGAATGACAGTCACGCCCTCTCCATGTCTGATAGAATCGTAGTCCGGGTTTAATAAACCGGACTGACCCGCTATTCTCAAGGTAAGTAAATTATCATTAGTGAGAGTTGCCTTCAGATTGTCTCCTCTTTACCAGGCTGCCAGATCCGTGTATTTAAGCCCCAAGGGTTTTCTCTGCCTTCACTATATTGTGTG
Organism: Chrysemys picta bellii; assembly: GCF_011386835.1. NCBI lineage: Eukaryota > Metazoa > Chordata > Testudines > Emydidae > Chrysemys > Chrysemys picta. The sequence continues at coordinate 117,228 of NW_027052748.1, read as the reverse complement.
TATCAAACTTGTTATGAGATCTTAGCAGCAAAAGGCCCCTGTAGAGCTCTTCAGAGGAGCAAGTGCTGCGGGACAGAGCTGTGACGTCAACAGTTAAAACCTATGAGGCTTTAAATGGGATTTGTAGGAAAAAATGGTTCCTAATTGAAGCGAAATGGCTCTGTCTGGGCGTCCCTGATCACTGGTGTCGCCAGCATTCCCTGGGGTCTAGAGTCCACAGCTCTGCTGCTAATCTAGTGCTAGGGTTCTTTGGATCACAGAGACCCCAGACACAATCAGGCCCGGCAGTGCCAGGTACTGCACACACCCAGAGACACACCCCGCAGGAGCCAGGCTTGGAGACTTGCCCAAGGTCACCAAGCAGGTCAGTGACAGAGCCAGGAATAGAAGCCAGGGCTCCTGACTCGAGGCCAGGGTCATGTCCCCATGGAAGGTTTCAATGACCCCAGCCCTGCAGCAGCTCCCTGCGGTTCTGGGTTTATCCCCCAGCCCTCCTCCCCTCTCACCTTGTCTGGGCACAGGGACAGGTTCAGGAGGCCTTTGAGCGCCAGCCAGCGCACCACAGTGTTGGGGTCTCTCAGCTGCCCACTCAACTGATCCAGGATGGCGTCTTCCTGCTCATTGCCAAGGTCAGGGCACTGGAGGAGCTAAGACACCAACAGCGAAACAAGCTAGAGAACGGGGCTGGACCCTCACGACTCATCTCTGCCAAGGGGCCCTTAGCTCCACCTGCCATGGGCACAGCATGCGCTGTACTCCGGGCACTGCGATTGGTCACCGTGTGTTCCCCACTGAAACGCTGCTAGCGCAACGGGCCCTCGAGGCTCCAGCCGAGATCAAGGCCTACCCTGCTCCCTCACTAAGGCTCAGCTGCATGCGGAGCAGGGAGGGAGGGGGCTGCAGCCTTGTGTTCCAAAGGGCCACCCGGTCTACGGGGGGCAGGTGAATTGGCCGTGGATGGGCCCGGCCTGTGCATGGCATACGGACGTCAGAGGGGGCTTGAGGGCCGAGGTCACACAAGGGACCATTCTATGGAGCTGAGCCTTGGGGAACAAGAGACACCCAACCCTGGGCTTTGCTCCAGCCCCGCAACACCAGCTGGGGCCGGTAACAATGTCCAGAGTCAGTGACTCCACCCCTAGGGCTTTAGGAGCTTTCCCTGCCCCTGGTCACCCACACACCCCCAGAGCCACCTACCCCTCTCCTGGCCATAGGCATGGGCGGCGAGTTCTATGGGCCCTCGGTGCCTGGGCACCATGGGCCTCGGCCCCGCCTTCTGCCCCCACGTCTCCTGGGCCATTTAAAAGAGCCCGGGGCCCCCACTCACCACCCGCAGTGCAGCGGAGCTGAGTGGCTTCCTGCCTGCTTGCTCCACATGGCTGCCGGCCCCTCCCTGCGGCCCCTGAGTGGGGTGGGTCTGTGTCCCACTGTCATGGAGTGTGGGGGAGTCAGGGCCCCGCACCCCCCACTTCCTGTGATTCACCGTGACTCTCACCAGCCAGTAAAACAGAAGGTTTATTAGATGACAGGAACACAGTCCCAAGCAGGGCTTGGAAGTACAACCAGGACCCCTTCAGCCAGGTCCCTCTGGGGGGCAAGGATCTTAGACCCCAGACTTGGGGTTCCCTGCCTCTTCCCACCCAGCCCAAAACTGAAACCAAAACCCCTCCTGCAGGCTCTCTTCTCCTCCTTCTCTCCCCCTCTCCCTTTGTCCAGTTTCCAGGGAAAAGGTGTCGACTTGCCCCACCCCCCTTCCTGGCTCAGGTTAACAGGCTCAGGTACTGTCCCTCACCTAAAGTCATCCCCTGCTCTCCCATCCCCCATGCAGACAGTCCAGTAAAACTAACCGACATACCCAGGTCAATCCACCCCGCTCCCTACTGCGTCACACCCACCCCAAGCGCCCTTGCAGCCAGTAGGAGGCCGCGGGCAGTGCCTGCGGGTAGCAGCACACGGAGGCCCCCAGGCCCGCCCTGCCTAGGAGCCCCAGGTAAGCGCCGCACCCTCCCAACTCCTCCCAGAGCCTGCACCCCCACCCCTTTCCCACACCCCACTCCGGCCCCCAAACTCCCTCCCAGAGCCTGTACCCCCTCCCTCCACACCCCCTCCTGCCCCCAAACTCCTCCCAGAGCCTGCACCACTCACCCCTTCCTGCACCCCCACCTTCTGCCCCAGCCTGGAGCCTGCACCCAGCACCCAAACTCCATCCCAGAGCCTGCACCGCAGACCCCTTCCCCCACCCAAACTCCCTCCCAGAGCCCAACCTCTCACCCCTCCTGCACCCCAATCCCCTACCCCAGCCCAGTGCCTGTACCCCAGACCTCCTCCCCCCGCCCAAACTCCCTCCCAGAGACTTAGGCAGGTGGGGGGCAGAGTTTGGAGGGGCGGGCTCTGCTGGTCACCACCAAAATTTCTACAAACCTGCCACCCCTGGCCATAGGTCAGCCGCTGGGCTAGGGCTGTTCTCACGACCCTCACCCGCCAGTGAGGCTCACCTGAATGAAGAACGCCATGGCCGGGATGTACCGCCTATCATCCCTGCAGTTGAGGATGGCCATCAGCTCCTGGAAAATCCAGCAACGCTCCTGGAAACTGACCGAAACCATGGCCCTGGCATGGGAAACACAAACACCACATCATTGAGGTGGGCAAGGACTGGTTCTCCATTTACAAATCTAACCAGACCGGTGCCACAGGACAGGGGATCCCGGGTGACTAGTCACGTGCAGCTGGCATGGACTAGTTCCTGCTGGCTTAAAATGCCCAGCAGCCTAACTGCTAGAGACCCAGACCCTTAATCACTCTACAGGGAGCCCTTCCACGAGGCCAGCTCCGAGCTCGCAGCCCTGGGGCTGTGTGACGAAGTGGGACCGTTCTTAATGTTTCCTCTGAATACTGTGTGGGTGCCTCAGTTTCCCCTATGCATTTCTTAAGTCTCCAGTGTGCATAAATGGCTGACAATCTGATGCTGGGCCAGCCAAAGATATTCCCTCCCCCACCTTGTCTCTCTCATGTGCTGGGCCTGACAGGGCTACACCAACGCTGCAGACAGACATGACGGAGGCTATCTTTGCCCAGCCACGCCTGCCAGAGCTACGCAGGAAGCGGTTTACGCCAGGCAGCGCAGGGTGGAGAAGTAGCCGACTGACCCCTCGGCCAACGGCACAGAGGCTGTGGCCTCTTCCACGCAGGCGATTGGGAGCCGCGTCTCACCCAGCGGGGAAGGCGATGTGGCCGTGTCCTGGGCCCAGGGACGGGAGATGCTACTGCGGTCAGTTCTGGGCAGCAGCCCCAGGGACAAGACACTCACCGGGCAAGCAGCAAGACGCCTTTGTGGTGCATGTCGGCGTTCATGAGCATGCCCCAGCCACCCTGCTTGTGGATGAACGTGGTCTGGTCCCTGTAGCCAGCACATTGGAGCAAGGCTTGCATGGCATCCACCGCACACCTGCATGCAGAGCGAGCCTTTTGTTACTGAGTGAGCCCAGGCCAGGCTCTGCCGCGTGCCTGCGGGCGACAGTTCAGAACCGAGGCGGGATGTCGGGCTGGTGGTACCTGACAGGGCTGAGGGATGCGGGCGTGTCCCCCTGGTTATGCACCCTCTCGTTATGCATGGACAGCTCCACTGTGTATGTGATCCGGAATAGCAGGGCGATGGAGAGCTGAGGGAAGAGCTCCTTCACCTGCTGCCTGCAGGCCTGCTCCTTGAAGATCTCGTACAGGGCTCTGGTGGCCTGCAGCCAAGAACAGGAGACAGATGTCACCGCAGGGCCTTCGCCCTTCCCATGCTCCCCCGAGGCACCTAGAGAGGAGGGGTGGGCTGGGGGCTAAGGCCTGGGATGCTGGATTCAATTCCTAGCCTGTGTGGCCTTGGCTAGAACCACAGAAGGGACTTCGGCTCAGCGTAGCCATGCCTAGCTTCATGTGCCCTGCTGCCCAGTGGACTCACAGCCCTGAGTTAAGTGCCCAGGCTCCATATACGCTCCAGAGGGAGAGTCAGTTGGGCCAATTGTTAAAGAGGGTAAACGGGATGGCCTGGGTAATTTCAGGCCTGTCAGCTTGACATCGATCCCAGGCAAGATAATGGAGCGGCGGGTACAAGATTAAATTAATAAAGAATTAAAGAAGATAATTTAATTAATGCAAATCAACATGGGTGTATGGAAAATATTTCCCGCCAAGATAATTGCGATCTGTTTTTCGATGAGATTACAAGTTTGGTAGAGAAAGGAAATAGCATCGGCATAATGTATGTAGACTTCTGTAAGGCGCTTGAGTTGGCGCCGCACTCCAGTTTGATCGGAATCCTAGAAGGATACAAAAGTAACGTGGCACACATGAATTGGTTATAAACTGGCTGACAGGTCTCAAAATGTAATTGTAAACTGGGAATCAGCATTGCACTGGTGTGTTTCCAGTGTGGTCCCCGCAGGGATCGGGTCTTGGCCCTACGCGATTTAACATTTTTATCAATGACCTGGAAGAAAACATAAAATCATCACTGATAAAATTTGCAGATGACACAAGAATTGGGTGAGTGGTAAATAATGAAGAGGACAAGTCACTGATACAGAGCGATCTGAATCGCTTGGTAAACTGGGGGGCAATCAAACAGTATGTGTTTTACTATGGCTCATTGTAAATGAATACATCTAGGAACAGGACGTGGAAATCCCTCCTGGGAAGCAGAGACTCTGAAAAGGACCTGGGAGTCCTGGTGGATAATCAGCTGAACAGGAGCTCCCAGTGTGGCGCTGTGGCCAAAAGAGCTCATGTGATCCTGGGATAAATAAACAGAAGAATCTCGAGTGGGAGTATCTGGCACTGGTGTGACCCACTGCTGGGATCCTGGGTCCTGTTCCAGTGCCCACAATGCAAGAAGAATGTTGATAAATTGCAGAGGGTTCAGAGAAGAGTCGTGAGAATGATTAAAGGATTAGAAACCATGTCTTATAGTGATAGGGTGACCAGACAGCAAGTGTGAAAAATCAGGACGGGGGTTGGGGGGTAATAGGAGCCTATATAAGAAAAAGACCCTAAAATCAGGACTGTCCCTATAAAATCTGGTCACCCTACACAGTGAGAGACTCAAGAAGCTCGATCTATTCAGCTTAACAAAGAGAAGGTTGAGGGATGACTTGATTACTGTCTATAGGTATTTCCCTGGGGAACAAATATTTAGTAATTGGCTTTTCAGTCTAGCAGAGAAAGGTCTAACATGATCCAGTGGCTGGAAGTTGAAGGTAGACATTCAGATTGGAAATAAGGCATACACATCACAGTGAGAACATCATTGGAACAATTTACCCAGGGTGGTGATAGATTCTCCATCACTGACCATTTTTGAACCACGATGGGATGTTTTTCTTCAAAGACCTGCTCTAGGAATGATCTGGGGGCAGTTCTCTGGCCTGTGTCATGCATGGGGATCTGACTAGATGATCACAGAGGTCCCTTCTGGCCTTGAAATCTATGAAGCTAAGAGTGGGGAGCTGCCTAAACCAGCCAATAGGAAATGCTGAGGAGAGGGGTGTGGCCTAAGCCCCACCCCCAAAGGGAATTCGGTATCTATCTCTACTTGGGAACACTTAAATAGTCATTGGAGCAGAGTTTAGACCCCGGGTCTCCCAGTTGGGTGCCCTAACCACTCGGCTAGAGACAGTGGTATAGTCCAAAATCTGAAGGTACTGGAATGCCACTAAAATACTGATTTTCATAAACATGAATTATACAAATTCACATGTTATTTGTCTACTGAATTTCTGGTACAGTAATACTTGGCTAAACCAGGCATGGCTGGAGACAGGCTGGCTGTCCAAAATAACAAGGTATTGGATTTTCTTTTTTTTAATTGTATACACCAGGGGTTGGCAACGTTTGGCACAGGGCTCGCCAGGGTAAGCACCCTGGCAGGCCAGGCAAGTTTATTTACCTGCTGACGCGGCAGGTTCAGCCGATTGCGGCCCCCACTTGCCGCAGTTCGCCGTCCCGGGCCAATGGGGGCGGCGAGAAACCGCGGCCAGCACATCCCTCGCCCGCGCCGCGTCAGCAGATAAATAAACTGGCCCGGCCCGCCAGGGTGCTTACCCTGGCGAGCCGCGTGCCAAACGTTGCCGACCCCTGGTATACACGCGCGCACACACACACACACACACACACCTATAGTAGCTATTCAATTCATTTTAACTGTTGAAATCATTGTGCTGAAATGCCATTAATGTGTACACAGCACACTATGCAAAAGATATAAATCTAGCCAGTACAGTGATAAAAACCCAATGAATGCGTAGCACGTTTTCTTTTTACTTTAGCCTATAGGCTAATGAAAATACAAAATAAATCATGCTGCTGCACTATAGACATTACTCTATCAGGCGGAAATAATAAAAGTTTATTTTCAATTGAAACTAGCTAGTAGGTTACACAAGTAACACAAAATACATCAAGGCATAACAGGGGCTGTAGTAGCAAAGGCCTGCTGTAATGCATTTATCTAATTTCTACAAGTATTTCCACAAAGTGTCTTTCTCCATCTTGTAATTTATGTGTCTGTGAATCAGAGGGAGAACAAGGATGTCTGAGCCAAGTTCTGGCACAGCTGAGAGGATGCCACATGGAAAATGAAGGGCCACGTAGCTTGCTAAACATGAGCAATGACATATGCGGAATAAGCCGCTTGCTACATTTGCCATTCACAATCATAGTCATGTGGCTAAATCCACGCTCACACTCAGCCGTGCTGCATGAAATCACACGCGTGGAGCTGAACAGAGGTTTCAGCTGAGCTGGCACTTCATAGATTCATAGATTATTAGGGTTGGAAGGGACCTCAGGAGATCATCTAGTCCAACCCCCTGCTCAAAGCAGGATCAATCCCCAACTAAATCCCCAAATGGCCCCCTCAAGGATTGAACTCACAACCCTGGGTTTAGCAGGCCAACGCTCAAACCACTGAGCTATTTGGGCCACTTCTGACCAGTATAGTCAAGAAAGCCACGCTAGGCATTGACTATTCCTGTCACTGGTAGACCAAATCGGTTGCACAGCTGCCCTACCTCCTTTTCACTTTATCTAAGAATAATGGGTCACTACAAAAAAGTAATTTTCCCTCTGCTGATACTCACACCTTCTTCTTGTTCTTTCTTGGTTTCAGGTGACGGGCAGTAAAGCGTATACAGTTTGTCAAAGAATTCCAAGTGATTTACAGCTCTTACTTCACTTAACGTTTCAGCAGCTGCCAAATCCAACCTGTGATTCACACACTACCTCGCTAGAACATTTGGGTACTTCTTCACAATACAGCTCGCTACGCCAGAGTTCTTCCGAAGCATAACACTAGCACCACCACTCGCAAATACTACAAGAGTAATTGTAATCAGAATTCGATTGATTGAGGCATTTCAGCTCACAATCTACAGTGCCTGAAGCCGTCTGACGTGGAAGTGCAATCAGATCAAGAAACATGAAGTGAGGATAATCATCCTTCAAAGTGTCACATTTTAAATAGATTCTAACTGTTGATTCATTGCTCAGAGTAGTTGATTCATCAACAGACATGGCTATCTTTCCATCACTCTCCGGCATCTGAGCGCACATTCGTCATTTGCAAGGCTTTCGGTGCATTGCAGATGAGATAGGGTCTAGCATGTCTGTAGCACTGAATTGTGACAGACCGATACCAATATCTACACCATGAAGTATGTGGAATTCAGTTAAATCGGGATGATCAGAGTAGGGTCTGCCATGTTTAGCAATGTAATATGCCATTCTCTTTACCTGCACAGTTGTGTCAAGTTCTGATTTTGTCATGTTAACCACTTCATCTTCAAAAGTTGAGGTTTCTGCTTCTGTTGAAAGCTGTAAAGCTACCTGCAGTTGAATCTTTGTGTTCCTTTATCTTCATTGGCAGAGATGTTAATCTGGACTTTCAGCTAGGTCCATAAGGAGAAACAGAAAACTACCACCACCCTACTGCTATGGAGAGACCCTGATGAAACTTTGCTATCGTTAAGGCATCCAAGCTTACCATCATGGCAGGACAACCAAGGATAATCCCTCTTCTTCAGCATCCACTAACCAGAATTCATGCCAGCTGGTCTTTGGCTGTTGAAGGGTAATCTTCACAGTTCGTTCTCACTGCAATAGCCACCTCAGTGAACTCCATTACAGGAAGAGCTCTGTTTTTGTGTTTGTGTCTGCAGTCGATGCACGGCTGCTACTGTCTTCGTCAGCACCTTTAGCCTTCTCAAAGAAGTAGTTAGGAAGAGAAGAATTTCCTAATGCTCTTTTCACTGCATCAGAGGACTGCTGGCTGTAACAGACAGTTGTGCCGGAGATGTGAATCATGTCATTTAGCTTGCCTACTATGTGTGTTCTGGCTCAATTACAATATTGTTGTCTGGTGTTGTTTCACATCTTTATTAATGACCTGGATGTAGATAGAGAGAGCAAACTGGTCAAGTTTGCAGATGACACAAAGCTAGGAGGAGTCACCAATACTTTAGAGGAAAGAGCTAAAATTACGAGGGATCATGGTAAATTGGAGGACTGGGCTATAGACAACAAAATGAAATTCACCAAAGACAAATGTGAGGTGCTACATTTAGAGAAGAAAAATCAAATGCACAGATACAGAATGGGGGATAACCAGCTTGGCCGTGGCACTTCTGAGAAGGATCTGGGAGCTGTGGTCGATCACAACCTCAGCATGAGTCAGCAATGCGATGCTGTTGCAAAAAAAGCAAATGCAATTTTAGGTTGCATTAACAGAGGTATAGCATGCAAGTTATGGGAGGCGATAGTACCGCTCTATTCAGCACTGGTTAGGCCTCAGCTGGAGGACAGTGTCCAGTTTTGGTCACCAATGTCTAGAAAGGATGTGGAGAAACTATAATGGATCCAGAGGCGAGTAACAAAGATGATCAGAGGGATGGAACACAAGCCATACGAGCAAAGGCTGAAGGAACTGGCTATGTTTAGTTTGGAAAAGAGCCATAGCAGATGGAGATATCCCATCTCCTAGAACTGGAAGGGACCTTGAAAGGTCATCGAGTCCAGCCCCCTGCCTTCACTAGCAGGACCAAGTACTGATTTTGCCCCAGATTCCCAAGTGGCCCCCTCAAGGATTGAACTCACAACCCTGGGTTTAGCAGGCCAATGCTCAAGGAAATTAAGGGGGGACTTGATAACGGTCTTCAGATACTTGGAAGGCTGCCATAAAAAAAAGATGGAGAAAAGTTGTTCTCTCTTTCCACAGAGGGCAGGACAAGAGGCGATGGGGTCAAACTACAGCACAGCAGATGTAGATTAAACCTCAGGAAAAGCTTCCTAACGGTAAGAAGAGTAGGACGATGGGACAGACGCCTAGGGAGCTTGTGGAAACTCCTTCGCTGGAGGTTTTCAGAAGGAGGCTGGAGCCATCTGTCTGGGGTGGGTTAGACACAACAAGTCCTGCCTCGTGGCAGGGGGCTGGACGAGCTGACCCTGCGATCCCTTCTCACCCTGTGGTTCTAGGAGTGCTGCTGAATAGCACCAGGAGAGCGTTTCGGCGTGTTCCGGCTCGACTATAGCACTGGCTAGAGTCACGCTCTCTCTCTTCGGCCCAATGACTATACCCAGTGGGAGACTGAGAGACACCCTCAGGCAGTGATGGGGACACACGGCGCTCCTTCCCTTGCTGCAGGGGCTGATACTTACACGGCGCTCCTTCCCTTGCTGCAGGGGCTGATACTTACAGCCAAGGGGGCCTCTCTCTGAGAGACATGATGGTGGTGCAGCGGCTGCTCCTGCAGCGTGTTGAGCAGCTCCTTTAGGACCTTTCCTGTGGTGTGGCAGTGGGATGTCAGCATCCGCCACATCTCTGCAGCAACGCTACAAAGGGAGAGAGCCAACGGCACTTGGTCAGAGCCCCGCCAGCCTCCTGCACCACGCCCCCCCCCGGCACCGGCACCCTGTTGGGTCTCCTTGCACCAGCCAGCTCTTTGTTGCCCTCCCGCTGCTGCTGGTGCAGGCTGCCTGGGGACCGGGTCTGAGTGTCAGCCCCAGGGGAGGCTGAGGGATGCCATACAGGGTTTTGCAGGCTGGCCTGTCTCCAGGGCAAGCCAGCCTGCAAAACCCTCCAGGAGAAGCAGCAGCTCTGCAGGGAGAAGGAGATCTCTGGAAGGTTCTGCACTCCCCTGTCCCTGGCAGCGGGACCAGTCCGGGGGACCCGGAGTGCAAGCGATGGCAGCCCCAACCCCGTACCTGTCACATGACAGCGAGCAACCCAGCAGGGTTCTGACCACCTCCTCACTGTACTGGTTGCCCAGCATGAGAAGGGTTCTCAACACCTCCTTCCGGGACAGCGGCTCGCTGATGGAGTCCAGGTTCTTGTAAATGCTCATCACAGCTTCCGACACCTGGAAGGGAAATGAGGAGATGGGAGCCTCGGCTTCCTCGCACTGCTATTGATCTGGGGTGCCAGGGACCTGCTGCACCTGAAAGCCATCTGCCCTCCCAGATCCTCTTTGCCAGCCCCAGACCTAGAGCATAGGACCAGTTCCCAGCCTATCGATTCACAGACTGCAAGGCCACAAGCGGCCATGGTGATCACCTAGACCAGGGGTCTCAAACTCAAATGACCACAAGGGCCACATGAGGACTAGTACATTGGCCCGAGGGCCGCATTACTGACACCTCCCCTCCGCCGCCCTCGGCCCCACCCCCACTCCACCCCTTCCATGAGGCCCCACCCCTGCCCCGCCTCTTCCCACCCCTTCCCTGCCCCCATTCCAACCCCTTCCCCGAAATCCCCACCCCAACTCCGCCCCCTCCCTGCCCCCAGGGGGTGCAGGAGGGGTGTGGGGTGTGGCAGGGGGTCAGGGCAGGGGATTGGGGTGCAAGAGGGGTGCAGCAGGGGGCTCAGGGCAGTGGATTGGGGTGCAGGAGGGGTGCAAGGTGCGTCAGGCGGCTCAGGGAAGGGGGTTGGGGTGCAGGAGGGGTGTGGGGTGTGACTAGGGTGACCAGACGTCCCGATTTTATCGGGACTGTCCCGATATTTCCTTGTTTGTCCCGCGTCCCGACCGACATGCGGTCGGGACACTGGACAAACAAGGAAATGCCCCGGAGCCTGGAAGTGCTCGCATCCCCCCCCCCGCCCCGACTCCGCCCCCTTCTCCCCCGATTGGCTCCCTCCCCGAATCCCCGCCTCTTCCCCGGGCTCACCATTCCCCCTCCCTCCACAAGCGCTGGAGGGAGGCCCGGGAGACGCAGGGGAAGCGCGGGGCCGGGGTGAGTAACAGTCCGGCCTGGCCCCGAGCAGGCAGGACTCAGTCGGGTGGTTGGGAGAGGAGGGGGGCGACCCGCGGGGCCAGGCGGGCTGTTGTTGTCCCCCCGGGCAGCGGGACACGGGAGCAGCTGCTGCTGCAGCTCCCACTGCCGCGGGGGCAGGAAGCGGCTATGGCGCTCGGCGGCTGCGGCGCCTCCGAACCCCCCGAGCCGGGGCCTGCTGCGGGGACCCAGCAGCGCGCACGCTGGGCCCAGCCCCTGGCCAGTCGCGTCTGGGCTGCTGCCCAGCTGGTGCTATCCCGCGGCGGCCCCGGGGCGGAGGCATCGGCAGCCCAGCCCCGTTCGTTCCCCTGCGGGACGGGGGGGCTGGGGCCTGCTGCCCCCACTCCGGGGCCGCTGCGCGATAGCACCAGCTGGGCAGCAGCCCAGACGCGCCTGGCCAGGGGCTGGGCTGGGCGCAGCGTGCGCGCTGCTGGGTCCCCGCAGCAGGCCCCGACTCGGGGGGTTCGGGGGCGCCAGAGCTTCAGCCGCGGAGCGCCATGGCCGCTTCCTGCCCCCGCGGCAGTGGGAGCTGCAGCAGCGGCTGCTCCCGAGTCCCGCTGGCCGGGGGTGAGAACAGCCGCCGCCTGGCCCCGCGGGCCACCCCCCTCCTCACCCTACCACCCAACTGAGTCCTGCCTGCAAGGGACCAGGCTGGACTCTTACTCACCCCGGCCCCGCGCTTCCCCTGAGTCTCCCGGGCCTCCCTCCAGCGCTTGCGGAGGAAGGGTGGGGTTTTTTTTTTGTGGCCCCGCCCCCCGCCCCGCGTCACCCCCCCCTCCCCCCGCGTCCCGATATTTGTCTTGGGTGATCTGGTCACCCTACCTCAGGCAGGGGCTGAGCCGTCAACAGTTAATTCAGGGCTCAGGCCCTCTGGTGCAGGGGCTGAGCAGACAGCAGTTAGATCAAGCCTCAGGCCCTCTGGTGCAGGGGCTGAGCAAGCAACAGGTAAGGCTCTGGCTGCCCTGCCCCGCCCCCGCGCTGCTCCGGGATCTATGTATTGCTGTTGCTTCAGGCACCGCCCCCAGCATCTCCTATTGGCCGGGAATGGGGAAATGCGGCCAATGGGAGCTGCTGGAGGCGGTGCCTGAAGCAACATCAACACACACAGCAATGTGCCCCCTCTTCCCCATGTTCCGGCCGCTTCCCGGCACGGCGCGGGGGCAGGGCAGGCAGGCAGGGAGTCTGCCCTGCCCCGGTGCGCGTCGGGCCGGAGCCGCTCTAGGTAAACGCTGGGGGAGGGCAGGAGCGGGGGCTGCGAGGGGCTCGCGGGCTGCAGAAAATTACCTCGCGAGCCGCATGTGGCCCATGCGCCGCGTGTTTGAGATCCCTGACCTAGACTGACCCCCTCTCCCCCCCGCATTGCACAAGCCAGAGACCTGCCCCCCAATAACACCTAGAGTCTCCCATTGATGGGCTCCCCCAGCAGGGTGTTCTCACTGCAGCTCTTACCCTCTCCAACCTTGGGCCGGGGACCATCAGGATCTCATGCAGCATGTGCCTGGCCACCACCGAGTCATGGATGCTGGTGTCTCTCATGCTATCAATAGCAGTGCAGAGGAAGTCCATGCGCTCGGATCCGTTGAGGTACTTCCCAAACATCTGAAACAAACCCGCCAGTGAAACCACTTTTGCTGCCCAGCGCGGTTCCAGTCAGTGGCCGAGCAGCCAGGACTGGCCCAGCCAGGAGTGCAGGCAAACCCCACTCTGCCGGGACAGGGCTGGGTTACTGCACCTGGGCAGCACAGTATCCAGTCAGCAATCAGCAACTGCCGTGCATGGCAGAGGCCAGCCGGGCAGTGCACGGGGGCACAATACTGCACAGCACGGATACACTCTCTAGTTCTCAGCAGGGGCTGGCGCTGGTGCACAGATGCAATGATGCCTTTTGTTGCATTAATCTCTGGGGAAGCTCCCACCACGCCTGACAAGGAGCTGGGATCAGGTTTGGATGAGCCCCAGTGCATCTTGGGATGTGGCATGTAGGGAGGCATATTGGGCTGCATTAGTAGAAGCATTGCCAGCAGATTGAGGGAAGTGATTATTCCCCTCTATTCGGCACTGGTGAGTTCACATCCGGAGTATTGCATCCAGTTTTGGGCCCCCCACGAGAGAAAGGATGTGGACAAATCGGAGAGAGTCCAGCAGAGGGCAACGAAAATGATTAGGGGCCTGGGGCACATGACTTATGAGGAGAGACTGAGGGAACTGGGCTTATTTAGTCTGCAGAAGAGAAGAGTGAGGGGGCATTTGACAGCAGCCTTCAACTACCTGCAGGGGGTGGGGGGGTTCCAAAGAGGATGGAGCTAGGCTGTTCTCAGTGGTGGCAGATGAGAGAACAAGGAGCAATGGTCTCAAGTTGCAGTGGGGAAGGTCTAGGTTGGATATTAGGAAAAACGATTTCACTAGGAGGGGGGTGAAGCACTGGAATGGGTTATCTGGGGAGGTGGTGGAATCTCCATCCTTAGAGGTTTTTAAGGCCCGGCTTGACAAAGACCTGGCTGTGATGATTTAGTTGGGGTTGGTCCTGCTTTGAGCAGGGCGTTGGATTAGATGATCTCCTGAGGTCTATGATTCTATGAGGTGGAGTGGGCCATAGGCAGGGCTCTGGCCCAGATGAATGGGCTCAGTCACACGCCTGGGTCTGTCCCTTCCCCCGAAGGGTTAAGAAGCTCAGGTAACCTGGCTGGCATCTGACCCAAAGGACCAATAAGGGGACAAGATACTTTCAAATCTTGGCGGGGGGGAAGGCTTTTGTTTGTGCTCTTTGTTTGGGAGTTCGTTCACTCTTGGGACTGAGAGGGACCAGACATCAATCCAGGTTCTCCCCATCTTTCTAAACAAGTCTCTCATATTTCAAACTTGTAAGTAAAAAGCCAGGCAAGGCGTCTTAGTTTTACTTTGTTTTCTCAACTTGTAAATGTACCTTTTACTAGAGTGTTTATCTTTGTTGCTATGCTTTGAACCTGAGGCTAGAGGGAGGTCCTCTGAGCTCTTTAAGTTTGATTACCCTGTAAAGTTATTTTCCATACTGATTTTACAGAGATGATTTTTACCTTTTTCTTTAATTAAAAGCCTTCTTTTTAAGAACCTGATTGATTTTTCCTTCTTTTAAGATCCAAGGGGTTTGGATCTTGATCCACCAGGAGTTGGTGGGAGGAAGGAGGGGAATGGTTAATTTCTCCTTGTTTTAAGATCCAAGGGGTTTAGATCTGTATTCACCAGGGAATTGGTGAAGGTCTCTCAAGGCTATCCAGGGAAGGGAATTAGCTTTGGGATGGTGGCAGCGGACCAGACCTAAGCTGGTAGTTAAGCTTAGAAGTTTTCCTGCAGGCCCCCACATTTGTACCCTAAAGTTCAGAGTGGGGAAGCAGCCTTGACAGCCACCATCATTGAGGCTGAACCAGGGAGGGGAAACAGACAGCAGGCAATATAAATCAGATGTTCGGTTAGCAAACGGGAGTTTTGCAAGAAAGTTTAGAGAGGGTGTTTGAGAGACAAGTACATCTAACAACCATACTGTAAACTCAGGCCAATAACCCCCGCCCCAAAACCAAAGCTAAACAAACTAACCCCCCTGGAAGAGTAAAAATAAACCAGGCAGAAGGGCAGCAGCAGCATGGGGCTCGCCAGTTGATTGCACTGAATGCAGCATGTATGATTACCAGCCCTATGGGCAGGTAGCATATGTGGGCATTTGGCCCAAGGAGCTACTGGCCCTCGGAGACCAGGAGGCCAGAGGGGCTGAACTGGTGGAGCCAAGGGAGACAGCGAGGTACATAGAGGAGACTTTTAGGGACACAGTAGAGTGGTCCCACCCCCAGTCTGACAGCCTCTTTGCTGCTGAGGAGGGTGAAAGTTTCGGGGAAGGAGAACATCGAGCTAGAGCAGAGGGAGACGATCCCATAGTTGGGACCCACCTTCCAGATGAAGTCATGATGTCCTCTCAAATTGAGGTAGGAACCCCAGTTACAAAGAAAAGCCAGGTAATAGTAACGGGGGATTCAATCAATAGACATATAAGCAGTTTGGTTTGTGATGGCTGGGAGAACCACATGGTAAATTGCCTGCCTTTTGCAAAGGTTGCAGCTCTCACGAGACATCCAGACAGACTTATGTGCCCTGTGGTATGTAACCTAGCGTTTAAATCAGCCTCTGTATGAGATAGCTAACATGACAGTGAATTTTAAAAAAGTCTCCAGATGTGATCCCTGGTAAGCCTGACTTCAGTACCAGGCAAATTGTTGAAACTATAGGAAAGAACAGAATTATCAGACACGTCGGTGAACACAATTTGTTGGGGCAGAGTCAACATGGCTTTTGTAAAAGGAAATCATGCTTCACCAATCTACTAGAATTCTTTGAAGGGGTCAACAAGAATGTGGAGAAGGGTGATCCAGTGGATATAGTGTCCTTGGACTCCTTTGACAGGGTCCCTCACCAAAGGCTCTTAACCAAAGAAAGCTGTCATGGGATAAGAGGGAAGGTTCTCTCATGGGTCAGTGGTTAAAAGATAGGAAGCAAAGGACAGGAATAAATGGTCAGTTTTCGCAGTGGAGAGAGGTAAATAGCAGGGTCCCCCCCAAGGATCTGTGTTGAGACCGGTGTAGTTCAACATATTCATAAATGATCCAGAAAAAGGGGTAACCAGTGAGGTGGCAAAATTTGCAGATGATACAAAATGACTCAAGATAGTTAAATCCAAAGCAGACTGCGAAGAGCTACAAAGGGAGTTCACAAAACTGGGGGACTGGGCAACAAAATGGCAGATGAAATTCAATGTTGATAAATGCAAAGTAATGCACATTGGAAATCATAATCCCAATTATATATACAAAATTATGGGGTTTAAATTACCACGCAAGAAAGAGATTTTGGAGTCATCGTAAATAGTTCTCTGAAAACATCCACTCAACGTGCAGTGGCAGTTAAAAAAGCAAACAGAATGTTGGGAACCATTAGGAAAGGGATAGATAATAAAACAGAAAAATATCATAATGTCTCTATATAAATCCATGGTGCGCCCACACCTTGAATACTGCGTGCAGTTCTGGTCGCCCCATCTCAAAACAGATATACCAGAACTGTAAAAGGTGCAGAGAAGGGCGACAAAAATGATTAGGGGGATGGAACAGCTTCCATATCAGGAAGGATGAAAAAGACTGGGGGCAAGTCTACACTTCAAACAGTGTATCGCCTGTCGGAGAATAACAGAGTTCTCACTCTTTTGGTTGGGTACAGCACACGCCGTAGCTGCACTGGCGCTGTAGCATTTAAGTGAAGATGCTCCTATGCCAACAAGCTCTTAATCCACCTCCCGGAGAGGCGCTAGCTAGGTCAGTGGGAGAGGTGCTCCTGCGACAGGGGTGTGGATTTTTCACACCCCTGAGCAATGTCGTTATAACAATATAGGTCTGTAGTATAGACCTGGGACCATTTAGTTTAGATAAGAGATGACTAACGGGGGATATGAGAGAGGTCTATAAAATCATGACTGGTGTGAAGAAAGTGAATAGGAAAGTGTTATTTACCCCTGCACATAACACGAGAACTACGGGTCACTTTATGAAATGAATAGGCAGCAAGCTAAAAACAAACAAAAGAAGGTATCTCTGCACACAATGCACAGGCAACCTGTGGAAATTGTTGCCGTGGGATGTTGTGAAGGCTAAAAGTATAATTGGGTTCAAGATAATCAGGGCATGCAAACCCATACTCTGCATGTCCCTAAACCTCTGACTACCAGAACCTGGGACTAGATGTCAGGGGATGGATCACTCAAAATTTCCCTGTTCAGTTCATTCCCTCTGAAGCATGAGGCACTGGCCACTATCAGAAGACACAATACTGGGCTAGATTAACCATTGGTCTGAGTCAGTATGTCCATTCTTATGTGAGTTATGAAGAGTAGAATATAGATAGGGGAAGCTAAAGACATCAGGGGAAACTCCATGGCTTGCAGGACTAAGGATAATAAGGAGGTTTTTTTTAAAAAGTGATTTAGGAACAAAAGAAATCTTAGCAGTGGTGTAGGCTCATTACTAGATGGAGACTGTTTAAAAGGTTGCAGAAAAGGCAGAAGTGTTCAAGAAATATGTTTTCCGCGTTTGGAAACCCCATGTCAGTGTATTTAGGAAGGACAAGGGTCTCCAGGGCTCTTACATTTTAGCTGCAGCATGAAGGAGTAGAGGTGGTAAAATGCCTCCATAGACAATCGGCAGATCTCCTGCTCCGGATGGCACAGAGTGACACACCCCACCAGCTGGCCCAGGACTCTGAACTTCTCCGCTTCCTGATGGAGAGAGGGCGCAAAGGGAGTCACTCGCCCCTGCAGGCCTAGCGCAGCGTGTCCCCCTGGCATTGCCCTAGCAATGGGTTAGAACTGGGGGAGGCAAAGCCCAGTGCAGAGAGACTGGGGACAATGAGAGCAGGAGGAGCCATGGGGCCCATCACCAGCGGCTGAGGAAAGCTCAGCAGGGACGGGGAAATCTGGTCAGCAAAGTCAGGAAACCTTGCTCCCGAGTGGGGACCCGGGTAACGAATGAACTAACGTCCAGTCTCCATCTCAAGGGCATGCGCCTAATCCCAGCCCCTTCTCCCATCCCCCGCCCTCCATTGACCTCAGGCCCAGGAGCTTAGGGTCACCTTGGACTCCTCTGCTCTGCATCCCGCCTCTCTCACTCCATCCTGGAGCTCCCCAGAGCCCTCCCTTCCTGCGCCATCCCCAGCCTGCCAGCTCTCTCCCGCCGACTCTCTCCTGCAGCCTTGTCCTCTCATCTCCCCCTCCTGCCAGACCTTCCCTTGCCCCTCCTGCAGCACCTGCGCTGGCTCCCTGCTCTTCCCCACCTCGCACCAAACCCCTTGCCCTCCTCTCCAGGGGTCTGCACAGCCTCCCCACACCCACTCCCCAGTGCTCTGGCTCCTTTGGCCCCTCCCATCCCTTTCAGTGTGTCCCCTCCCACCTCCCTCCTTCTGTTCTGCTGCCCCAGCCTCTGGGGGCACATCATCCAAACGCCCCCCTCCAGCTGCCGGAGGGGAGGCCCTGACACAGGGGGGATGGAGCAGCTGGAGCAGCTAAATGGCCCTGAGCACCCAGAGCAGGGGGCGTTCTTCTGCCAGCCTGGCAGGAGCTGATGCCAAAGCATCCCACGGGCAACTGACAAAGCGGGTGAACAGACACCTGGGTTCAGAGGCTGCTCTCAGGGCCATCCTGTGTAAATGCACTGACCCTGCGGAGCAGACTTTGGTGCTAGGGGAACAGCGGGGAGAGTCCTTGGAGACAGAATTATGGGGCTCGACCCAAAGCCCACTGGAGTCAGAGGACAGACCCATCGACATCAGTGCTCGGTAGATTGGACTCCTACCGAGGATCTTGCTGAATCACTATTCTAGGCCCGGGTTTTCCCTGCCAGGGAGCGCTGCACCGCGAGGCTGCTCAGTGCAGTTAGGAGGCGGCCAGGGTCACAGGCTGCTCACCTTGCATTTAGGTCGACAAGCCATGAATTTCATCAGGAAGGTGATCCTTTCCACTGCCCTCAGCCGCCCATGCACCTCCTTGGATGCGGTCCAGGGGAGCAGGACCTGAGAGAAACAAATTGGGACAAATTGCTGAGGAGAAGTACCAAAAAATAGCACAAGCACATAGGGAGAAAATCAGAAAGCTTAAGGCAAAAATGAGTTCTAACTGGCAAGGGACATAAAAGACAATCAGAAGCAGCTCTATAAATGCATTCGGAGCAAGAGAAAGACAAAGGAAAGTGAGGGGCCACTACTCAGCAGGGAAGGAGAGCAAATAATGGATGACACAGACAAAGCCAAGGTGTTTAATGCCTTTTTTGCTTCAGTTTTCACTAAAAAGGTTAATGGCGACTAGATGCTTAACACAATATTAACAACGAGGGGGAAGGAATACAGGCCAGACTCGGGAGAGAACAGCTAAAAGACAATTTAGGTCAGTTAGATGAATTCAAGCTGGCAGAGCCACATGATATTCACCCTAGATGGAGCTAGGCAAAGCAATCTCTGAACCGTTAGGAGGGCTGAGGTCCCAGAGGACTGGAGAAGGGCAGACACAGAACCTATCTTCAGAAAGGGGAACGAGGAGGCCCCAAGGAATTATAGACCTGTCAGCCTAACTTTGGTACCCAGAAAGATACTGAACAACTTATTAAACAGTTTGTAAGAACCTAGAGGAGATAATAGGGTGATAAGGAAGAGCACCATGGATTTGTCCAGAACAAACCATGCCAAACAAATCTAATTTCCTTCTTTGACAGGGTTACTTGCCTAGTGGATGGAAGGAGGCAGTATATGATGATGTATATGACGTTTAGTAAGGCTTTTGACACAGTTCCACAAGACATTCTCAGAAGCCAACTAAGCCAGTATGATCCAGATGAGATTACTATAAAGTGAGTGCACAACTGATGGAAAGACCATACTCAAAGAGGAGTTATCACTGACTCGCTGGCAAAGTGGAAGGGTGTCTCAAGTGGGGTTCCCCAGGGGTGTGCCTGGGTCCAGTACTAGTCAATATTTTCATTAAGAACTTGGTTAACGGAGAGGAGAGTATGCTTGTAAAGTTTGCGGATGACACCAAACTGGGAAGGGTTGCAAGCACTTTGGAGGACAGATTAGAATTCAAAATGAGCTTGCTAAATTGGAGAGTTGGTCTCAAGTCAACAAGATGAAATTCAGTCAAAACAAATGTGACGTAATGCACTTAGGAAGGAAAAATCAAATGCATAAAAACAAAGTGAGGGATAACCGGCTAGGTGGCAGTACTGCAGAAAAGGATCTGGGGGTTATCATGGGTCTCACACTGAATAGGAATCAACAGTGTGATGCTGTTGTGAAAAAGGGAAATGTCATTCTGAGGTGTATTAGCTTCTAGCACTGTGTCCAGTTCTGGGCACCACGCTTTAAGAAAGATGTGAACAAACTGGGGCCAGTCCAGAGGACAGCGACAAAAGTGCTCAGCGGTTTAGAAAACCTGACCTGTGAAGAAAGGTTGAACAAACGGCATTTTCGTCTTGAGAAGACGGAGGGGGCACCTGGTAACAGTCTTCAAATACGTTAAGGGCTGTTATACAGAGGATGGTGACGAATTGCTCTCCATGTCCCCTGAAGGTAGGACAAGAAGTAATGGGCTTAATCTGCAGCAAGGGAGATTTACGTTAAATATTAGGAAAAAGTCTAAGGGTGGCTAAGCACTGGAACAGGTGACCTAGGGAAGTGGTGGACTCCCCATCACGGAGGTTTTAAAAAACAGGCTGGACAAACACTCATCAGGGACGGTCTAGGAATGCTTGGCCCTGCCTCAGTGCAGGGGGTGGAGTAGATGACCTCTTGAGATCCCTTCCAGCCCTGCACTTCTGTGTTCCCTCTTCCCAGGCTCTGGAATCGAGGAGACCGAATCTCTGTCAAGGACATTTCCCTCTTTTTGGAGCACAAACCACCCACAGAATCTACTTCCTGTGGCCCCAGAACTAGAACGTTGGGGGAATCTAGCTCTGGGCTCTGGCCAGGTTGGTGGGGCCCATGGTGAACACAAATGAATGCCAGGGTCAGATGGGGGCTCAGTGGAGAACACGGCAGATCCTGCACTCCTCCACCCCCAACCCGTGCAGACGTTTTTCAGATATAGTGGGGGCACTTGGCCCTCCAGCCCAAGAACCTTTGTATAGAACGTACTTTGAGAGCCAAAGGCACCGGGGGGGGGAGGGGAGGGGGGAATGTCCCATGCTTGGGATTAAATGGAGCCTTGGTCCCTGAGCCCCACCCCAGCTACAGGACTAGTCCCCTTCCTGCCCCCACGCCTCCAGACCTCCAAGATGTTCTCCACCACCAGAAGGTTGGGCTCCTGATCCTCACACACCAAGGCCTTCAGCATCTCATCCATGGCTCTCAGAGTCTGTGTGCAGAGCAGAGGAGATACCAGAGCAAGTGGCGTTACCCAGCCAGGCACTGAACCAATACCCTGGCATGTGACACCCCCCAGACCATGGCAGCCCCTGGTATTCCAGCTCACCCACTCACTTGTACCCACAGGGGACCTACTGCAAACTCCTCCTGGCAACAGGACGCCACCTGCCTTTGCTGTCCCCAGAAAGGCCACTGCATGCAGTCTAACCCACTGGAAGAGTCAGAAAGGACTGCACATTTGGAGGGGAGATTTCCAGCCAAGCTTCGGTTCCCCTGGCCTGTGTGCGTCTGAAGCAGCCGATCGCAGGCCTGTGCCCCCAGCCACACACTGGGGATGAATGTGCTTGTGAAGGGAGTGTCTGTTCCCCACTGATTGTTGGTGCATGTGAAGGAGAAATGCCTACTACTGCTACCTTATGAGGGAGTTACTCCTTTATCTGCAGCGGTGGGGCCTGTGCTTTGGTGCTGCAGGTCCTGAGCTGAAGTCCTGCCAAGGAGCTGTGATTATTACACTCATGTGCCAGTGCCAGGTTACCCAGGGGACAGGTACACGAGCGACCGGCAGGATTCCCACTCAGTTTGGGGCGGCTCTGCGTGGCCGGTTTGGGGCTTACCTTGGTGTAGAGAGCAGCCTCCACGCCCTGCATGGTCTCTGCTGGAGGCAGGGAGAAGACGCTGGAGAAGCAGGCTGCGAGCAGGCTGGATTGTTCCAGGCCCTGCAGCGGTGGCTTCACTTTGCTAAGAGAAGAGACACGTGGGGATTGGAGGGCTGAGGCGGGACTGATGCGCTAATGTTGGCGTCAAGCTCCCAGGACATGGAAACACCTGAGGGGGCTCCAACTGGGGGGTGACAGATGAGAACAGGTCAGGGAGCGGTGGAGGGAGCTGGTGCTGCCTTCTCTCAAGTCTCAACAGGCAGGGACTTAGTGTAGTCTGCAGCTGTCTGCTGTGACCCCACCAGGACTCACCAGCTGGGGCAGAGATTGCTGCGCTTCGCCGAGAAACGACATCCCGCAAATGGCACGGACGGGAGACTAGAGCCTGCTGGCACCAAAGTGCCTCTGAACCAAGTGGCCACAGTGCAAAGGAGCCTGCCAGTCCTGTCCCGCTGGGGGCAAAGAGACCCTCCCACCAGAGCCATCTGCACTGCGGCTGCACAGTCCGGGCCAGCAGAGAGATGCTGCATCAGCCCGCAGCAGGGCAGAATCCAGGCAGGGATCCAAGCCCTGCCCCTTGCCCAGAGCTCTCAGCCTGCTGGACAGGGCACCCAGCTGTGTGCAGGGGGCAGGAAGGTGGGGACAGCCCAGACAGCATTAACCCCTTCACCCCCACTGCCAGAGCATGGCCCCAGCACATGCAATGAGGTGCCAGGTGACTACTTGTCCCCTGCAGGACAGAGCCGCGCCCCTCGTGGCAAGTGGCAGCCAGTGAGGAACAGCTACGCCCACTGCTGATGCAAATCACCCCCCTCCGCCCCAGCAGAGACGGGATCATGGCCAATGCCGGCGCCTGCCCCGCTGTCAGGAAGCCAGTGTCCAATGGGGAGAGCCGCTCCAGCGCCTGCCCTGCCTCCCACGCCCATTCCTGGGGAACCTATTGAGCCAACAGCGAGAGCCCAGCTCCAGCCCGCAGCATCTGCCACCTCCGGACGCCTGTTGGGCAGGCTTCTGGGAAGCTCAGAGCAGGGCACCAGCGGCGCTGAGAGAGAGCCCCCCATGGCACAGGCAGTGCCACGTGCCAGGGCTCAGCCTGCCCAACTTCTCAGCCACAGGGGGTCGCTGAGCTGCCGGTGTGACGCAGCTGGCACAGCTGGCAGTGACTTCGGTTGCTCCGCTCCAGCAGCACCCAACTGCCCCTCTCCCCCCAGAGCCATCGCCTGCGGGGTCCCAGAGGGGACCAGTCCTAACCCCCTCACTCCCTCCCCCACATCTTCATAAGGCCACGTGGAGAGGTCACCAGGCACCGAAGAATCCTCCACCATCTACCCACTGGTGCCAGCCCACATGCACCAGCACCATCATCTGGTGCCACGTGCCCGGCGGAATCAGAAGATGGGGGAGGAGCAGAGGGGGGAATGCCCTGGAGAACTGGCCATGCCAAGAGGCTGGCGTGTCTGGCTGCACACAGCACTGGCTGGGGCTGGGCCGGGCAGGCTGGGTACCTCAGCTCCATGATGGCGAGCATCGCTTGCTGACGCACCATGTTGGTCAGGGAGTCGACGGACTCATGATGAATCAGCTCCTGGGGAGACAATGTGGGGAAATGCCAGCCGGGCTCCAAGCTCCTGCAAGGCTCCGACTGGGGAGCAAAGCGCAGGGCCTGCAACATGTGGGCTCGGCAGCCAGGTCGTCCTACTGCGGACTTGATGGTGTGCAGGGCTCCAGCCGGGGAGCACAGTGCAGGGCCTGTGGTCAGTGCCCCAGTGTCACGCGCCAGTGCACTGAAAGGCTCCATCAGCATTAGCACCCAGGGACACCACCTGAGATCAGGCCCCCTTGTGCCCGGTGCTGCACACACACAGTGAGAGCCAGTCCCTGCCCCAGAGAACTCACGAGCTAACTAGAAGAGACAAGGCATGGGAGGGAAACTGAGGCACAGAGGGGGAAGTGACTTGCCCAAAGTCTTACTGCAGAACTGGGAGTAGAACCCAGGTGTGCTGAGCCCCAGCTCACTGGACCACCCACCAGCCCACGCTGTCCCACGTTCAGGGAAGGGAGGTGACCTCTGGAAAGCTTTCTGCAGTGCTGGAGAGCAAAGACTTGCCAAATCTACGGAGCAGATTTGTTGCTAGTTCCCTAGTGGGCACTGGCTGCGGAGTGTTGGGGCTCTAGGCAGGGAGACCGGCGTATACAGAGTGACCCGGTGACTTGGGAAGCTGGGTGCAAGGGAACAATCTACATTTCCATACAGTTATATGTTTAGGAACAAAGAATGCAGGCCACACTCACAGCATGGGGGGCTCTAACCTGGGAAGCGGTGACTCTGGAAAAGACTTAGCAGTCAGGGTAATCAGCTGCCCATGAGCTCCCAGTGCGACGCTGGGGCCAAAAGGGCTAATGCCATCCTGGGCTGTAGAAACAGGGCAAACTCCAGTTGTTAGACAGGTTATTTTCCCTCTGTATTTGGCACTGGTGCAACCGCTGCTGGGATCCTGTGTCCAGGTCCGGTGCCCACAATTCAAGGAGAATGTTGATAAATTGGAGAGGGGTCAGAGAAGAGCCACAAGAGTGATTGGAGGATTGGGAAACATGCCTTATAGTGAGAGACTCAAGGAGCTCAATTAGTTCAGCTGAACGAAGGGAAGGTTACAGGGTGACTTGATGACAGTCTGTAAGTACCTACACCGGGAGCAAATATTTGATAATGGGCTCTTCAGTCTAACAGACAAACGTCTAACACGATCCAATGATTGGCAGCTCAAGTTAGACAAATCTGCAGAGATCTCCAGGCCAATCACTAAACCCGCCAGGTAACACAGCCCTAGTGTGTGTTTTACTCACCTTTATCTTCTCCAGTAGCAGGGCTTTGCTGATCATATTTATTTCTGGGCTCCTGGCCCCGATGGCTCTGCTGAGGCTGATGACTGAATTCAAAAATTTCATTTTCTGGGCCTCGTCCTACGCCCCGCAGAGATTAGACACAAACAGGAAGGTTAGCGTGGAAAGGAGCTGCCAGTGGGAGAGATGTTATAAAGATTCCCCCCAGTGCCGCTCAGGCTTTGATATGGCGCATGGCAGAAGGCCATTCATCTGGTAACAGGAGTGACTATCTGGGGAGGGCAGGGCAGCTCTGTGTGAAACCAGACTAGAGAGGGAGCAGATCTCACGGGGTAGGTGTCCAAAGAGGAACTGCAACATGGGGGCTAGGCAGCCAGACAGTGTTACTGGGGGCTTGACAGAGTGGGAGGAACAGCTGGGTGGGACACCCTGACACCCCAATATTCGCCACTGTCATGTCATTAGGATATGTTTTGTACAACGTACGTATTGTAAGGTATCATTCTAAAAGTCTTTATCTGCTAGACATTAATGTCTCATTGGATTGTATGTGCTATCGTTGCATGTGAAGTTATGAAGTTCAGCTACGTCTGTGTTCCTGAAACACGTTGTGAGGTTCAAAACAGCCTTTCAGGTACAACAGTAAAAACGCCAAACAATGGCTTATTGAGGAAATGCACATAAGCAGCAGGGTTACCCCAGGAACTGTCCACAATAGAAACCTCTCCGAGAGAACGCTACACAATGGGAACTGTTGGACCCAGGTCACAGCAAAAGAGTTTTCCAGCGGGTGGGAAGAGGAGATAAAAGGGGAACAATGACATCAGAGGGACCTCACGCTCCCTGCAATAAGACACCTGGAAACACCTGAGGGACAAAGATTGAACTATGAGAAGTGATGGTCCCAGGCTGGAGAGAGATTCCTAGCCTGTGTAAGAAAACCTGGGAAATCCAAGCTGCAAAGCCAAGGCAGCTTGTGCCTTAAGACTCTGCCCACCTGTTTATCACTCAGGGTGAGAATTTGCTCATGTAGAGCCTATCTATCCAGTGTGGAAAGCTTAGTTTGCGTGTTGTGTTTATTTACTAATGCAATCTGCTTTGTACCGTTTGCTATCTCTTATAACCACTTACAATCTATCTCTTGTAGTTAATAATCTTATTGCTTGTTTATACCATAACCCAGTTTGTGCAATTAGTAACTGGGGGGAGGGGCAAAGAGTTGTGCATACCTCTCTCCAAATGGAGGGAGGGGGCGAATTTCATAAAACCTTTGGGTCTGTGCTCCAAAGGAGGTGGGCACCAGAGTACTGGGACAAGCCCTTTCACCTGAGTCTTCCCAGAGCTGATCTCAGTGTCTGTGTCTTTCTGCAGCTGGGCGTGGCCCTGCCTGAGTGTATGGCTGGAAGTGGCTTGTGAGCCTAGCCCAGCAAGACAAGGTAAAGGGGGCCCAGGCTGGCAGAACAGGTGGGCTCGGTGGTACAGCAGGTGGCACCTCAAAGGGGGGCAACCCGTCACACTAGGGACTGACCAAATCCAGTGGGCACAAGTCCACAAGGGGCTGGAAATTGAAGCTAGACAAATTCAGACTGGAAATGTACGTTTTTAACAGAGAAAGTAATAGACCATTGGAACAACTGAGCAAGGGGCATGGTGGGTGACCTTTTGTAACTCAAGACGGGACTTTTTAAAATGCTGTAGTTTAAACAGGAATTATTTGGGGGCAGGTCCCTGGCCGGTGTTATACAGGAGGTCACAGTGGTTCCGTCTGGCCTTAGAATCCATGCACCATCTGGAGAAGGGCAGATGTGCATGTGGACAGGGCACTAGCTGACAGGTCAGAGGAGGGCTCTTGGTACCTGTTCATTGCCCTTCAGAAAGGCGTCTATGCAGTCCAGGGCCTCTTTCTCCTTCCAGTCTGGCCCCTTAAAACAGGAGGTGCTACATGGGCATGGTGAATCTGATCAAAGACAGAGCAGTGGTAATACCTGGGTCTGCCAAGCTGCAGTCTGGGTGACAGAGATCTTAGAGAAAACCCTTGCTCCCACTCCCGCCCCAGCAGGGGAGCAGCCCCGATGCACGGCAGGGTCTGGCACAGCGATCCCTGGCTTCCCCACCTCTTTGCTGCCCAGCCCAGCAAAGACCCAGTCGGAGCCCTGGTTCCCAGCGGCCACCCCACTTCCCCGCCCAGCATGCAGGCTCAGTCTGGGGATTTGGGGAACGCCACACCTGGAAGGAGGGACGATGTCAGGCCATGAGGGGTGTCCCCACTCTCCGGGCCATTGCTGGAGGGGGCAGAGGGACTGGGAGTGAATCGGTCTGGTCCTTGCGGCAGGAGAGGGAACAGCTGCCCAGTCTGCATGGGATATGGGGACCCAGGGCCTGCCCGTTCTGCTTGTTCTGACTGCCTCTCCTGCCACCAACAGCCAGCTAGAGCCACTGGGTGTAACCTGGGCAGGCACTGGGCTCCCATCGTCAACACTCCCCCCAAATGCCCTGTGCTGCGACATGCGACAAAGGAGCCAGCAGATGGGGCTGCAACATCAGGGAGCATCTTATGCTCTGGCCGGGGCCCTGCAATCCTAGGCTTTAACAACCCACCGTGCACCAAGCATCCCCTTCGACTGGTGGAAAACATCCTCCGACCCTGCAGCGGGACAGAGCGGGGTGGGCGATTCAGTCAGTCTCCACCTGATGCTTCTGCCGCTATGCCCCAATCAGCTTTAGTGGCTGCAGCTGCTGCCAGCAGGAGGAGCCATTCCCCCCCTCCCCCGCCTGGGTTTTCCTGTCTCTCCATCTCATGGCAACCCAGAGCAGTACAAGGTCTATGGAGTCTTCTCCCCGCAATGACACCCTAGTCTTGCCCCCCACCCCCCACAGGGTCCAAGCCCCACCCCAATGCAGGGCCATGGCCCCAGCCATTTTTGCAGCCCCCTCCGCCCACCCAGAAGGCGCCCACTCACCGGCACGGAAGGGCTGAAGCACACACAGCTCCTGCTGCTGCCATAGCCTCTTCCGCCAACTCTTCCTTGGGGGAGGCTTTGTCTCCTCCCAGGCGCGCCTGGGCTTTGGGGGGCCCTCCTCAGCCATCCTACAAGAAGCCAGGACAAGGCATTGCTTGTGAGTGACGAGAAGTGATTGCCCCGTTCAGCATCAGGGCCAGCCCAGTTATTTCTGTCCCACCAGCACCTACAGATGCCAGCTGAGCTCAGGGCCCTGTTGCACCAGGTGCTGCAGACAATCGCTGGGCTGTAGGGCTCAGACTCTAACTAGCCAAGGCAGCCAGCAGGGAAACAAGGGAAGGGATGTACTCAAAGTCACCCAGGATTAGAACCCAGGTCTCTGAACTCCCAGGCCAGCAGCCCATCCCACAGGCCAAATGGCCTCCTCTGGGTCACTCCCACCTCTCCTTCTCCTGGTTCACAAGCTGCACAGCAGACAGGCTGGATCCAACCACTCAGGATTCTTCCTGCCCAATGAAATGACCCTGATCCCTTCCCCCAGGAATATTGGGGCCGGGGCAGTTCGCAGGTGGGCGAGGCCAGAGGGGTGGGGGAGGTGGGGCGGGCTCGTGAGCAGCAGGAGTTGCTCAGACACACCCGTGAAGGGGCAG